>NW_010132854.1:0-12473 GCF_000699245.1 Pterocles gutturalis
CCCAAACCATTCTATGATTCTATGAATGGTCTGTCACAAACTTCAGTTGTCTGACTTTCTCTCATATTTTTTGTTTGTTTATTTTTATACCAGAATTAACTAATAAATGCTTCATGTTACACTGCAAAATTCACTGTACTCTTTACTTCAAGCCAAGTTGAGATGCTAAAGTGGAAACCACTGAGGGCTTGAAGCATTTCTTAGTTATTTGTCAACAAACATTATTGGAAGTAAAATTAAAATCAAAATGCCTAAATCTATATGAGTTATATGAGTGATCCCAAAGGAAGGTGTTAGAAGTGTCTGCATGTATGAAACATGAAAACTAGCTATTTGGTTGGGGGAGATTCCCTGAGTACTTCTGTATCCACTAGAAGGACAGAAGTTGCTTGAATTCCTGGTTTGAAGTATATAATCACACAGGAAGATCTTGGTAACTCTCAAAGGGTTGATTTTTCCCTTTTTCTTTTTTTTTTTTTCCCTTTCTTGCAAGATTCTAGAGTAATCATGTTGTAAAGCAGGAGAATGATACTACTAGACTCCTATATGCAACCTGGTATCAAAGAGGGTAAGGAATCCAAACTGCTTGCTTTATTTCCAAGAACTGAATTTCAGTTTTCCACCTAAATTCAGGGATGTTCTCTAATATTTGAAAATGAGGAAATAACTTTTTGCTGGTTTTAACTTTATTCTTTGTTCATTTGTATAACAAAAGAAGGTCAAAATGTTTCAGTTTGCAGAGACAAAGAAGGTTTGTGGCCATTTTTGAGATTGATGGCTATGAAACTAGTGAAGAGTGAGATACATTCTTTCTTGAATCTGATACGTAGCTTCTACTGAGTGTAGGAACTTTCATAGTATTTACTAAGAACTAGCTTAGACACATTCAAGATTAATGTGAAAGACTTTGGGAATTTATTCTTTTGTTGCATCTTTCCATCCTTTGTACAGGAAGCCTGACTATGAACCAAAGAGAACAGCAGGGAACAAATGCTGGTTTTTGGGCTCTGCGGTGACTGAGAACCTAAAGATCTCTAATGAAAGCTGAAAAGCAAACCAGGACTGAAATATATTTTTCAGATTTTTATTTGTCTCTAGGATTCTTAAGTCCTAGCCCACTGTCCTAGTGGCCTGGATTATAATTTTTGAAATCTAGGGGCTGGCAAAATTGTTATGAGTAATTGTTTGTGCTTTGGATGGTGTTCTTTACAAATATGGATTTGAATATGAAAAAATCAGTGGCAAATGTACAAAAACAGTATTTTTCCAGGGCCATATAAAACTGTCTTGCCATTTTAAAATGTGAAGATAGAGGGATTAAGCACTCTTTGAAAAGTCAGATTGTAGATAAACACCAAAAGTTTATTTAACATTTTTGATAAATATTTATACTTACAGCTTCGTAGTATTTATAGCTACTATAAAACAATAGAAAAAAGCTACTTCAATCATAGTTACATATGTTAACTTTTCAAGATATGATGTAAATAAAAGAGCAGGGTCAGAGTGAAATGGTTCATGTTGCTGGTTATTCAGTTATTATTTTGTTGTGTGAAGACTACCAATTGTTTCCTCAAATTTAAGGTTCACAAGCATAAACATATTTCACCCAACCAGTCTAATTAGAACAAAGGAGACTACTATTGAAATTCCTGTGTCTAACTGAAAAGTGAACTGTCCCAAATGACAGTGGCATCTCTGAGGGAGAGAAACATTGGGTGACTAATTTTCAAAAATAGATGTGAGTTCAATTATTGCACAGAAATGACACATGTTGATAATCACTGTATCTTGGAGGTTATTCAGGAAGTAATGTGAATCAGCTTTTCGCTTGTAAAAATCACCAAGGAATGGTGCAGTCTGTTTACTCTTCTCACTACGTCCTACTAATTAGCCAGTTCACCCATAATATTACTGAGTTTGGACCATAGCTGCTGTACATAGAACGTACTAGAGGAACAAAGCAATTTAGCTCCTTTTACTATGATGTTGACATGCTTTAGAATTTTCTGGTTTTACTGCACTTGACTCCAAAGTTGAGTTTTCATTAATTTGTTTTTCTCGTGTGCTGGCTGTATCTGTACATTATTTTCCCCCTACGGAAAACAGCTCATAAAAGCTCTAGCACATACAGGTCTCTACAGCTCAGTTATAAACCTGCAAAACCAGGGGTGCCGTATTTCAAGAAAATACTGCCAGACCCTTAACTGAAGGGATGCAAGCAACAACTTTAATATTCTGTTTGTTATTACATTCCAGAAAAGAATGAATTTGTATTGACAAGAAAAAAATGAACTTAGAGGCCAGTCAAGTGTATTAAATTGTGGCTCTTTTTTCTCTTAAGGCATTTCATGGTTCCAGCTACCCCGGCCTCATGAGCCCGCGCTGAATCACTAACTGTAGTGTTGAAAGGCGTTTCTATGACTGCATGATAAGGCATGGCCTTTACTCAACACTCAGTGTAATATCCTCAATGGCTTATTCCAATGCAGTCCAATGCAAGATATGGCAAAAAACAGTGATGTAACTTTTTAAATACTAAATCAAGAATGTGAAACAGGAGTACTTTAGTTATCACCCCAGATACACACTTAAATCTCAACAGTTTCAGTGAGTGACCTATCAGTGGAAGACTAAAAAGTATCTTCTAAAAGGAAAATATCACTGCTTCACATCTGATTGCTGTTTGGTTTTAATGTCCTTTTGCACAAACCCATAAACATTTTCTTTAAGAAAATATTTTTTTTCCTCTCATCAGGAATTGTCCTTTTTTTTTTTTTTTAATCTTAAGTATCTACCGATATAACAACATTACCTGGAAATAAATTCTTCTTTCCTGCTACCAGAAAAATTAAGTCTCAAAATATGACTTTAGCTCCAAATAAGGTATGAGGCAAAATATCATTTGTGAATAGTAGCCTGCAAAATATTTATGGACAGCTGTACCATAATTTGACTCCCAGAAATACTACCTTGAAATATTTTAATTGCAGGAATTTTACCACTGATGGCAAATTTTGCAATGTCTGAAGCATAAGCATGTTTCAGCTGCCATTCCTGTAAGCTGAATTTCATGGAACAGTGGTAGCTGTTTTATTAGCTCTTTTTATGAGCAAAAGAGTTCATATTATATATGTGAAGTTAATTTGACATTCTTATTAATATTTTCAAGTTAATAGTGTCAATACAAAAATAATCTCACCAGCAATAAAGTTAATTTATATTTTTTTTGTGATTCCTGCCATGTACCCCTTCCTCTGCTGTGCTCACACTCTGTCCCCAAATGTTGATGGGGCCAGTCTTCCTCCAGCAGAAGTGAGGAGTGTCACAACAAGACCTCGCTGCCCTGGGAGGAGTTAACCACTGGTGGGTGGATTCCATTCTTCCTCAGTCTTGGGTTTTACTGGAATTTCTTTTTAGAATCATAGAATGGTTTGGGTTGGAAGGGACCTTAACAATAATCTAGGTCCACCCCCCTGCCATGGACAGGGACACCTTCCACTAGATCAGGTTGCTCAAAGCCTCATCCAGCATGAACTTGAACACCTCCAGGGATGGGGCATCCACAACTTCTCTGGGAAATATGGTCCAGTGCCTCACCACCCTCAAGGGAAAAAAAATTCTTCCTAACATCTAATCCAAATCTACTCTCCTTCAATTTAAAACTGTTACTCCTTGTCCTATCACTACACTCCCTGATAAAGAGTGTCACCTGATCTTTCCTGTAGGACCCTTTTAAGTGCTGGAAGGCTGCTATAAGGTCTGCCCAGAGCCTTCTCTTCTCCAGGCTGAACAACCCCAACTCTCTCAGCCTGTCCTCATACAGAAGGTGCTCCAGTTCTGACCATCTTTGTGGCCCTCGTCTGGACTCACTCTAGCAGGTCCATGTCCTTCTTATGTTGGGGGTCCCACAGCTGAACACAGTACTCCGGGTGGGGTCTCACTAGAGCAGAGCAGAAGGGGAGAATCATCTCCCTCGACCTGCTGCTAATGCTTCTTTTGATGCAGCCTAGGACACAGTTGGATTTCTGGGCTGCAAGCACACTTTACGAGGTCATGTTCAGCTTCTTCTCATTAACCAACATCCCCAAGTCCTTATCCTTATGGCTGCTTTCAAGCCATTGTCCTCCTAACCTCTATTTGTGCATGGGATTGTCCTAATCAATGTGCAGGACCTTGCACCTGGCCTTGTTGAACTGATTTGCATGGGCCCATCTCTCAAGCCCATCAAGGTCCCTCTGGATGGCATCCCTTCCCTCCAGCATGTTGACCACACCACACAGTTTGGCATCATTGGCAAACTTGCTGAGTGTGCACTCGATCCCACTGTCTATATCTCCAACAAAGATGTTAAACAACATCGGTCCCAGTACTGACCCCTGAGGAACACCACTCATCACTGGTCTCCATTTGGGCATCAAGCCATCGACCTCAACTCTTTGAGCGTGACCACACAGCCAATTCCTTATGCACTGAGCGGTCCTTCTGTAAAATCCGTGTCTCTACAATTTAGACACAAGGGTGTCATGTGGGACAGTGTGAAATGCTTTGCCCAAGTCCACGTAGACGATGTCAGTTGCTCTTCCCTTATCCACCATCGCTGTAACCCCATCATAGAGGGCCACCAAACTTGTCAGGCACAGTTTGCCCTTAGTGAAGCCATGTTGGCTGTTACCAGTCACTTTTTAGTTTTTTGCTCCAGGCTGCTGCCTTCTGGGTGCTACTAGCTGAGGTGCCAGTGTGGCTCCACAACCTTCCCCAGAGCCTCTTGTCTGTCAGGCAATGACTCCCTGGGTTTTTCAGACCCTTTTCATGGATCCAGTGGCAGAGCTGAGGCTCAGGGAGGAGAGGCAACAGGCACTTGGCCCTGAGGCAGGTGCTGAAACCATCTCAGCCCAGCTCTGGCAAAGGTGAGCCCAGGTCAGTCCTGAGACTTGGGGTCTCAGCTCAGAACAAAGCCTGAGGACTTTAAGCTGTGTGGCGCTTTGACCTTGGCTGGCAGATAAGCACCCAACTGTTTGCTCACTTTTCACCACTCCCAACAGGAAGGGGGAAGAAGAAGAAGAAAAGAAAAAAGGGAAAACAACAACAAAACAACAACAAAAACCCTTGTGGGCTGAGACAAAGTTTAATAAGTGAAAGTCTGCATGGCAAGGGATGCAAAGGCAATCACAACTTTTCACAACCAGATTGATGACTGAGCAATAGTCACCTTTGAAAACACTACATTATCATATAGCAATGCCCAGTTTTGCCAGAACTATAGATTACTTTTCATGTACTTGTTTCATATGTTATTTCTGATTTCTCAGGAAGGGTTTACTTTATGAGGATCATTTAATGAATTTTGGGAAGCATTTGTTTTCATTATGGTATGTCTTTCCTATCTTTCAAGAATAGTTCACTTTGACTAAGCTGAGAAAGAGTTCAAGAAGGGAAAGAAATAGTGAATCTCATAAAACATTACTTTCATATACTCAAAGAAAACAAATTAGTTGGAAAATTGATTATATTGCAATACCTTGGCAGAGTTCTCAGAACTAAAAATATGTATTATTTGCAACTCTGTTTTCTGCAAGTGAAATTACTCTCAAGAAACTGATAGCTAGGTCAGAATCAAATAAATTAAAAATTTTATTCTCAAGCTGCAGTGCCAGGTAGTCCTTGAGAAACTGATGAAAAATTGTTGCCAATAGTTAAATACAAGAATGAGTTAATGTTGTACTTGACATAAAGGCAGAGAAAGGAAAATTAGTGTTACAATGACCAGTTATTCTAAGGGGTCCGAAACCTGAAAAACACCTCACTGGAAAAAACCCCGTGTTTTTACTATCACAGCTTTTATGCATTCTCTAGGTCAGTACTTCCAACAAAATACATCAGTGTTTTTGACCTTTCACAGAATAAAAACATTAAATCTTCTAAACTTTTTTTGTTATAAAAACACAGGGTTTTAAGTGATACTTTCAAGAGCTTAATGTTCAAATAGGAATTAATCAGCATCAAGCATACAGAAAATCTGTCAGAAAGCAGAAGACAAAGATTTTACAGAGTGTATTGTGACAACGATCATGATTATGACTGAGGTAAATCGTGTGACAGAGCTCAGCCTCTGTCATGTTGAGTAGCTGAAATGCTATAAGTTTTATTTCTTTGGTTTTCTGTCTGTTTTTTTTTTTTTTTTTTTTTCAAAAAACCCAAGCTTAAAGGTTAGGCCTCCTCTGGCTTCAGAAGAGTTATATTTGTCATGCCAACAACTCAGAATTAAAATTAGCTAAGATCTTTTTTAAAAATATACATTCTTTTGTGGTTATTTCTCATGTTTTTCAAGATCCCCATGAAACTGGGTCCAGCTGGCATTTCCAGTGGACAAATCTATTTATTGACAAGTGATGACACTTTTATCACCATTGTGCAGTTCTTCAGCCCCTCAGGTGTTTTCTTAAAGTATTTTGCTTTTTACCAATTCTCATTTCACCATTTTTACCCATTCCCCCTTTGTTCTAAGTAGTAAAATAACAAAGGTAAGTCAAGCTAGAACATAAATAGAGAAAGCTAAAGGTCATTATAAATGTTTCTATTTCATTTAAATTATGATTCTGTATCTTTTAAATTAGTTTGCTTAAAGAGACCGAAAGAAATCTTTTCACATAAATATAACATGGTTCTATCTAATCCGCTTGGATCCTGAAAAGTCTTTTTTGGTCCCAACTGAAATTTTAGTGAGCAATTAGTTTGTGTTCTGAAGTCAATGTAAATTGCAGTGACACAACTGAAGGTTCTTGCTTTTGTTGGCATGATGCGAGAGGCATATGGTTTTTTTTCTTCCCATCAGATGCACACTGGCATGTTCACCTTCTGAACAAAGTGACATTGGCATTAATGAGCAGCACCCAGCCCCTTAGAGAGAACAATATCCCAATCCAATGACAGTGAGAAGAAGTCATTGATATAGCTCAATCTTTCCAACACTGTCATTTGTAATTTAGGCTTTTTAATACATTGGCATGTTAATAGTACCTGTACTCCTAGTGACTGAGAAGTACTTGGGCAGTGGACTCATTCTGAATGATACTGTAGATGTTTTTTTGGGGAAAAAAAAAAAAGATTATAAACTGCACAGCTGTCAGCAGAGAGCTGTGTAAAAAAACCCTCAACAAATTTGTTTCTTTTTGAAGCAATAATCTGCAAAACATTTAAGACACTATTCCATTTCATCTATAATATTGTGTTACTTTTGGTGGCTTACGTGCATTGACAACTGTTGTGATTTGCATGCTCCTATACCATACGCCACTGTGTACAGTACTGAGAAACATATAAGATTGCAGGCTCTATTAAAGTTAATCATAATAATAGATCCACAAACCCGTAACCTCCTTTCAACCAAAGAAGTGACAGAGTATCTTGCGATGTTATTACTCGTGTTGTAATTCCCCATTTCTTTTTCTTTTTTCATGTCAGTGTTCTTTGACATTTTCTGACATTTGGATCTTTTTTCTGACTTTAGCCTGAAGATATGGGTATTTATCAAGTGTGTTCCTTTGTTTAATCCTTAATGTTGAAATATTTTTCAATGTTCATGGGAAGTTTACCTGGCTAGTACAGGAGCTGCTGTATATTTGTAGAATTATAGAATCATAGAATGGTTTGGGTTGGAAGGGACCCTAAAGATTATCAAGTTCGAACCCCCCTGCCATGGGCAGGGACACCCTCCACTAGACCAGGTTGCTCAAAGCCTCATCCAGCCTGGCCTTGAACACCTCCAGGGATGGGACATCCACAGCTTCCCTGGGCAACCTGTTCCAGTGTCTCACCACCCTCACAGGAAAATAATCTTCCTAATATCTAATCTAAATCTACCCTCTTTCAGCTTAAAACTGTTACTCCTCATCCTCTCACTACACTCGCTGATGAAGGGTCCCTCCCCATCTCTCCTGTAGACCCCCTTCAGGTACTCGAAAGCTGCTCTTAGGTCTCCCTGGAGCCTTCTTTTCTGCAGGCTGAACAATCCCAACTCTTTAAGCCTGTCCTCATGTGGGAGGTGCTCCAACCCTCTGATCGTCTTTGTTGTCATCTCTGGACCTCTCCAACAGGTCCATGTCTTTCTTGTGCTGAGGACTCCAGAGCTGGATGCAGTCCCCATTCCTACTGGTTGTTGTATCAATTTAGACGAGTGAAAGTATACATAGTAAATTTGCTTTGTTCTTTAAACATCAGAAATTAATTCAGTTTTTAACAGAGGAGTAAATTCTGCTTTGGTATGGATTTAATTTGAATATCTCTGTATTAAGTGTGTCACATCTACTGTTGTTACATGTACTTCCAAAAAAAAAAAAAAAAAAAAAAAAAAAAAAAGGGATTTTTTTTATGTGTATAATACTTAAGGGATCATACTAAATATAATGTAGTCCTAACCAAAAGACATACATAAGAATTTCTTCTACATTTAAGCGATATGAGCCTCCTTTTTCTAACAAAAAATTAGTTCTGCTTTGAAAACTAGAAATACTTACAGACTGAAACATCATTTGCCAGTACATAATTTAATGATGTTCTCAATATGAAAATATAGGAGGCATAAAATTATTGATTTTTAACTGAATTAAATGTGTTTTCTGGAGAGTAAATATTTCTGTCAGAAAATTTGGAGATTTTTACTTAATGTATAGCCTAAAAGCCACGAAGAAAACAACATTTTTTTTCTTTTTACTTTTTGTTGGGTATTGCAAACCATTTTTTGGCTTGTATTGAAAAAGCATCTAATTTCTCACAGAAGAGAAAGTAAAAAATACTGAAGCCTTAGGGTGCTTAATTGAAAGAAGATGAAACAGCTGTGGTATCTCCTTTTCTGTTTACATCCACCCATGGTCCACACAAGATAGGCAGGAAAACAATGCTGAAAATAGTCATACTCACAGTGAGTTAAGCTGTATTATTGAAAAGAGGAGAGAAGATGTGGCAGTGTTTTTAACATAGAATAGATCACAGGTACTGTAAATCATGCACACATGGAAAACTTCACAAGCTAGTTTGCCTTGGCTAGAAAAGCTGTGTATTTATGCATGTAAATGTCCTTTTATATACTTATACATAAATCCATTTCAATAAAAGAAGTCATTACACCTAGGGTAAAACTATTAATTTAAACTATTAGAATAAAAATTCTTCTGGTGCAAATAACGATTAAGGAATTACAGATGCATATTTTTCTGAAGTTGCAACAATCTTGTTAAATACTCAAAAAGAACACACTGACCACAGGGAGAAGCAGGTGAAACACTAGAATGAGGTTCTTCTGAAGAACAGATTTTTCACTTTAGCATTAACTACAATCAAAAGTACAAGCCGTACCAATTTTTATCTGCAGTCTAATTTATAGAGAAGTATCAAGCACCAGATGGAGAGCTATTGCATGTCCAGTTGTATGTGTTATTTTTTTCCTGTGTTACTGCTGCTGGAATTTCTGTGTACATCAGCAAAGCAGCTTATGTATTTGGGAAAGAATACCTTTCCTAGGTATGTTTCAAGTATACAACACTATTCCAGGAAATGTCCTCTGTTAGTTGAGAACCAGCAGTATTGCTGTGATATGAATAGATGGGGTAGACTCTATACAGGAACAAGAAAAAGATGAAATTTTAACATAAAGACCCAGCTTTAAAGCTGAATACACCTAAATCAGCCTTTGCTAAGGTCTCTCTATGCACTTGATATAAAATCCAGAAGGATTTGTCCTGCAAGATGATTCTGCTGTGCTCTCCAAATATTTTCTCAGTATTAATGTCTCTTTGAAAGTCTTTAGAAAACTGGCCAACTGTGAATAAACTGTGTGAAGTACAGAGTTTGTTTTTTTGTTGTTGTTAGAGAGCTACAGAATTCAAAAGGGTAGCTAAAAGTAGATGGAGACAGCAGCTAAGATTCAATACAGATAGTAGCTAGGATAGTAGCAGGTCCAGAGGAGGGCCATGAAGATGATCAGAGGTCTGGAACACCTCCCCTGTGAGGACAGGCTGAGAGAGTTGGGGTTGTTCAGCCTGGAGAAGAGAAGGCTCCAGGGAAACCTTATAGCAGCCTTCCAGTACCTGAAGGGGGCCTACAGGAGAGATGGGGAGGGAATTTTACAAGGAAATGTAGCAAAAGAATGAGGGGTAATGGATTCCAACTGGAAGATGGCAGATTTAGACTAGATAAAAGGAAGAAATTTTTTCCTGTGAGGGTGGTTAGACACTGGAACAGGTTGCCCAGGGAAGCTGTGGATGTCCCATCCCTGGAGGTGTTCAAGGCCAGGCTGGATGAGGCTTTGAGCAACCTGGTCTAGTGGAGGGTGTCCCTGCCCATGGCAGGGGGGTTGGAACTTGATGATTTTTAAGGTCCCTTCCAACCCAAACCGTTCTATGATTTTATGATTCTATGATTCAAGCATATAAAGCTTGCTTTGTAGGTGCATGCTTCTGGGCACTGCTGATGCTTCCTCCATGCAGCAGTTTACAAGTTTTTAGTATACTTCTGTTTACTTTCTAAAATAGGTAATACAAATAGAGAAACATGCTACCTTTTTTGATATTTAACCGCATTCACAGGCCTGTTAGTGCCAGTCTGGTACAAAAAATATACGTATAGATCCATCATCTTTATAATTTTACTTAAGTACTTCATTCCTTGCAGCTTACTTTTCTGACAATAGTGTTTTATAGGTTATTTCTTTTTACTTCATTGTAATTTTTACATATGCATTGCAAAAAAAAAAAAAAAACAAAAAAAAAAAACAAAAGCACATCATGGTAGGAAGGCATGTATGTAGAAAGTCCTAATTATGGATCTAGTTCACTGTATTCTCGCCCATTAGTTTAGGGGCTCTAATAAGAGAATGTTAGGTCCTGGGTTTAGTTTTTAACTGGCATCCTACACCAGCTTGTTAAAACACTTACCAAAACCTGGGTACTCTTATGCACAGACAACTACCTGCTTAGCTATGCTTGTCTCTGGGTAGCATAAAAAGGAGGACAGGACCACAGGCAGTTTCATTATTGCATAGCTTCCGGGGTTACAGCTGGGTCCATACTATTGCCCTTCCCACATTCATTTTGGTTAGTCTAGATGTACATCACACTTCCTGATATGATCTTTTCTAGCACTGTGGTTTTTCAGAGAGGATTTTCACCTGTTATGGATATTTTTTTTTCCATTCTCTTTTATGAGGCAAGAAAATTGAAATGTTTTCTTTAAAGGAGAAGCCACGCACTGTATCATTTAGAAAAAGACTTTCCGATCAGTGTCAAATAACTGTGACCCTCTGACAGTGATTGCATATACTTGAAACCTTTTGTTCAACCATAACTTTTTTTCACTGTGTAATGATTTCTCAGCTCCATGTAGCTGTGTAGATAGGCTGTGGTGAGGTATGCCTCAGCCAGCTTTGAGAACAGTAGGCTAAATCTCACTACAGATGGAATCTGGTGGAGAGCTATTAATCAAATAGCCAATTAGCCATCTCTCATGATAGCAGCCTTTAACACCATGTGATACAGCACATACCAGCTGTAATTATACAGGACTGATTATCTTTTGGGAAAAGTTGCACATAGTTACAAAAGTCTTACCACCCAGCCTTCCTCTTCACTTGACATCTTACCATCCATCCTTCTGCTGTGATGAATTTAATAGAATAATTGTGTCTTAGAAAGAAGTCTCCATTTGAAATTAAAACTATAGTCAAGATAATATGCAATAGATCTTGTTAAAGAGAAAATAAAGAAGAAAACTTTGTTGTTTTTTAACATAAACTTAAAAGAAAACTTCCATGAATTTTATAAGATTCTACTCAATGAGAGCTTCCTTAAAAATTTATTGTTTTTTGTTATGAATAAGTTGCCTAGTCAAAGGCACCCAGATTAAAAGAAACAAGAGCATTGTATAGGCAGCAGCACAATGATGTAAGAAGGGAAAAAGAAACAGAAGTATTGGAGATATGCAGATTAAAATAGAAGGGCTACGTGGGGAGAATAAAAGAATGTTTTATCCCTGTGAGTAAAGTAATAGAAAATCTAAACTTGCCTGCAGCCAAGGAAAGAACTGTACTAGCCTGTTTCACCTTTGGAGAGTCAGCGGTAACAAGACCACAGAGGCCAGCTATAAGGATTCTACTCAAGGGAAGCAGCTCTAAGTTCTGCCTTGGGCTTCACAAGATCTGTCTGCCAAAGGCAGGACAAGAGATGCTGTGAATCAACAACCCTTCTCTGTGCACTATCTTTGCCCAAGTGTTATGTTTAATTTCCTCCTCGTGTTTTCTCTAGCTGCATCGCACAGCTTTTTGGAAGACCAGATCTTGTGTCAGAAGCAAAGATGGAGGGTGAAAATGTTTCACTGAGTATACAAAAATGAAGAATCTCATTAACAAATTGTGTCATATAATAATATGTCAGGAAACAAAAAACCCTGCTGCTCCTTCCTCCTCATGCTCTTTACCTCCT
>NW_010132854.1:12490-22176 GCF_000699245.1 Pterocles gutturalis
CTCCACCATGAGGTGCCTCCTGCAGGACACAGTCCTTCACAAACTCCCATCATGGGTCCAACCCACAGGTTGCATTTCTTCAAGAACTGCTCCAGCATGGGCCCTTTCCACAGGATACAGTCCTTCAGGAGCAGACTGCTCCAATGTGGACCCTGCAGGGTCATGGTTGCTGCCAAAAAACCTGCTCCTGTGTGGGTTCTTCTCCATGGGATGCAGTTCTGGTGGATGCTGAAAACAGTAATAGAAATCAGTCCATTAATTTTTCACTGCTTCAGGTAATACAAATTGTTTCCAACTTCAAAGGCATGCACAAAGTTCCTAAAAAAATCCTGTTACTAGGCATTACTGAAAGTGTAAGCATGCAAAATAGTTTAAAACAGTACAAAGGATAAGACAGAAGTTAAATATTAGCTGTCACTTTCCCACAGGGAATAATTGCTAGCCTTGAAAAAACAGCCACCTAGTTATGAAAAGGATAATAGGAATCCCTAAACCATCCTAAAAGTAAAGTACTAACAGCAGTTTTCTCTTTTTACAATTAATATTAATTGTTCATTTGGCCCTAAAGTTTTGATTTTTTAAAACCTCTAATCCACTTACTTTCTATTCCCTCTGTTAAAAAGAGAAAAGTAACTATTGTCAAAAATAGTAAAAGCATATTAATCACAATTACAAGCAGTAATGTCTGATTACAATTTTTAATCAATCATTTTATTCCATGTTTAACTCAGTAATGTTAGGACCACTAGAGTGGACAGCCATCTGTGCCTCTGTAAAATTAGAAATATGATGAATTATAGCTACTAGTAGTTTGGGGCTGTACTGTGAATATGAATCATTAGAGCTGTGACAATTTTAACATACTGCCAAAAAAATTTTATCAGCTGCATTTACTGTTCCTCTTCTTGTCACAGGAAAAAATACTCTGAGAAAGATCTACACTTCACTCATCAGCTTTTCATAATGATTTACAATGATTGAGAAGACAAAGTTCTCCTGACTTTCTGTTTACATAGCACAAATCGTTTTTGTCATAGTGCTACAGTCTGAAGATCACATTCTACTCTTATCTCAAGTGGTCACTATCTAGAGTAAGTCTATTAACTTCCAAGATTCTCAAATAGCATATCTCTCAAGTATTACATTCAGTTGAGCTACTGCATATTCCTCACCAGTATAACTGAGAGCAGAATCAGATTCCTTGGGAATAGTTGCATTAATTGATTTGCCAAAATGATAAATTTTGGTCAGTAAGAGAATAAAATGGCAACTCCTTTAAAATTACAAATAAAATAAGAATAATTCCTTACAGAAGGTGGTAACAACATAAAGTCATAACATGCATTTTCTGGATATACTTAATTTATGGGCAGAACCAGTATTGCAAACTTTTAATTTTTATGTTAAAAATCTTTTGTTACAGGGAAAGATTTCTTAAAATAATCCCAACAAACTGACTTTTTTGTAATTAAATTTAAAATGGCTGTTCATCATTATTTTTAGTACTACTTGAAATGTTTGCCATGTCTAGGCTATTTCAGAGGACAAAAGAATAACTCAGGTTGGAGGGACCTTAAGAGAGTCCAAACTCCTCCTCAAAGCATGATCAGCTGTGTGGTCAGACAGAGTTGATCAGGGCTTTATCCATTCCCAAGGATGGAGAGACTGTACAATTGCTCTGGGTAGTCTGTGCCGTGGCCTACGTGTCTTAATGAGGAAAAGGTTTACCCTTACACCCAGTAGGAACCTCTTTTGGGTCAGTTTATGCACTTTGTCTCTATTCTTTTTGTGTCACTGTGCAGGACCTGGAACCATCTGCTCTGTTACTTACCTGTAGGTGTAGGGGAGCTGCTGTTTGGTGCCCCTATAGCTGTCCTTGCTCCAAGACGAACAAGACCAGCTCCCTCAGTGTTTCTTCATAGGGAAACCGCTCCAGACCCCCACCAAAGTAGTGGTCCTACACTGCATTTGATCTAGTTTTCTAATGTCTCTCATGTACTGGAAGGTGAAAACTAGATGCATTACTCTAGATGTATAATGCTAATAAATGCTGAATGAAAGGAGATAAACTATTTCCGCAATTTACCAGCCATACCTCTACGAGTAGAGCCCAGGATGCAATTAGCATTCTTTACTACTAAATCAAATACAGTGTTTACAACGTGTATAAATACCTGTCCAGTGATAATGTTTCAGATCCATGCAGTCATGCAGACACATACTGTAAAAATTCATCTGTTTTTATTTGTCAGTCTTGGTCTCAAAACAAAGATATTCCCTTCCAAACCACTGTGATTTTTTTTTCTCCCTTTACATTTTCTTAATCATGTGAATTGCTTGAGTAATTACTCTGTTTTAAATGGAGACTGTATATATGTATTTAAAACAGACATGGAAGGCAAAGACCCAATGAAGAGTCTTTCTCAGCTGTATTGTTTCAAATCATTGTTTAAATATCACCACCTTGAAAAAGATAGACAATAACCACCTTAACAATTTGAGATTTAACATTCTTTCTCCTTCAGGATTTAACATTCTTTCTCCTTGGTGTATATTGATCACAACTCTTTCAAATGTTTCTGTTATTAAAGGGTGCCACAGCCAGTATTGCTTTCTAGAATAAGATCCCTAAGTGTCTCAACTCCTTAACAGAGATGACAGTTGTCTTTGAGGCTTTTAGATTGATAGAGCTGGGTACACAGGTAAATAAGTGACTTTGTGCCTTATGAGATGAGATTGGATTTGGACGAAAGTTGATAATCAAATAAGAAACTGGACTCCAATCTTAATTCTGTGAATAGACTTACTCTCCTAATAGTAGTCTTTCATACAAACATACTTCATGTTTGAGGCATTACAATCTAAATACAGATTTAGCTCCAAATTTCATGGTGTCTGCTCTTTTTTTTATTTGAAAAAGAGCTTTGGATAGTTGGATAGTTCAACATAAAGGTTAAAAAAGAGATAAAGTCATTTACTTTGAAATAATTCTTCAGTGATTCTTATTCATTCAAAGTTTTAAGAATGAAAATAATGGACATAATATTTTGGAGTGACTTGCAAATTATATCAACTTTGCTTTCCTGAAGCATCTTATAGCAACTTCGTC
The DNA here is from genome assembly GCF_000699245.1 of Pterocles gutturalis. NCBI lineage: Eukaryota > Metazoa > Chordata > Aves > Pterocliformes > Pteroclidae > Pterocles > Pterocles gutturalis. Next base: position 15,600 of record NW_010132854.1, read on the forward strand.
ATAAACATAGTCACAATATACGAGTTTTGCAAGAATATATGAAAAGAGCAATGAAACAATAAAAGATAAAACCTAAACCTTTGTCATCATTGGTTTCAGTACTTTCCTGCCATTATAAAGAAAGACATTTTATTTTCAGGCTGTGTCATGTTTCACCATAATGAGCACAAAAAATATGCAAATATGTATCGATTTTATACAGAGGTCAGTACAAGTGACAAGCAATCTGTGAAAAAGTTAGCAGTCCTAAGTCAGAAAAGTAATTAGAAAGATGACTACAACCTTTCTTTAATGAATAGAAATAATAAATGACTTCCTTGGTGTTCCTGTGACCCTGACAAGTTAGCAAGATGGGCTTTCCTTAGTCGATTCTATGTTTCGATCCCTTTTGTAATCACAGTCTCACAGCACTGGAAAATAGCACCATCCACTAATTGATCACTGGTTATTTGCATGTGTAGTGGACAGGAAACACTGAGGTTCATCTTTCTCTGTTTTGAATGGTTCTTGGGAGCAAAACCGACAGGCATTTGTCATCCTTAGGTCTTGAATGTTGTTTCTGTTTCTTCTTGGTATCGTTGCTTGAGTCATTCACTTGTCAGTGTCACAGTAGGCTAGTGAGCAAGAAGAAATTCTAGCTTTAGCAGACAGCTCTGATGCATGAAGCACATGAAAAATATCCTCCCCAAACTAGCACGAGTGTTTTGAGTTTCATTAAAGCTATTATGAAATAAAATATGTGCTTAAGAACATGTACTTGTGTACATTAATTTGAAGTTCTGCCTGCTAACATTAACATATTTTATGAAAGACAACCATTGTTTTGTAAACACTGTAATTGGCATCCAATATTTTGAGGCTTTTTTCTCTTAAAGAATCCTAGTCAACACAGTGACTGGAACCTCTTTGCTGGGTATGGGATGGGGAGGTTTTTACTGTCTGTATGCTAGCAGGAGCTAGCAAGTTAGAGATAAGGTAACCATCCCATGGGTATTCAGGACAAAAATAATAATTAAAAAAAAATATGGGAGAAACTGCAAACTGACATTGGGGATTTTTGGTGCTACACTTTTTTTTTTTTCAGAAATATGAAATTCTATTTTTTTTTACACCAAAAAAGCATTGTTTTGACTGAGTACACATTCTGAGCTATGATATATGCAGCAAGAATATAGAATTACAAAATTGTGCCAGCTAGAATAGAAAAATGACACCACAGCTTCTAAATGGGTTTACATCTGCTTGTATATGAAATTAATACATTCTCTGGTTTATATCTTCACACAACTGTTGAAACAATAGTGATTGGATTATTGCCTCTGAGAACTCAAATAATTACTAATGAATACTGGAAAAATCTTCAGTTCTTCTATTCCTGCAATTAGTATCAATGTATAGATTTTCAAAAACCAATAAGAAAAAATCTTTACTTTTCTTTAAGTAAAACTTTATCTTGATCATTAGCTACTAGAAATGAGGAGTGCGGATCCAAATTATGCTTCTAATGTTTTTCTGATATAGTTTGTAGCTGAAGCCAAAACTTACAGTATCTATGTTTCAAGTTTGATCTACAGTCAGGTGAAGTCACACACAAAAGATTTCTGCTATTTGGAGACAAAAGTTAACGTGAACAACATCTGAGATTTAATAAAATTTGGATCTCAACTCAAGTGCCGTTCCTTTAGATAAATTAATTGAGATGCAAACAATTATCCTTTCAGTGCACCCCAGTTTTCAACATGGGAGAGAAAAATCTAAGTTAAATTCTTCTGTAAGGAAGAAACTGTGTAGACTTGAACTGTAAGACCTCCTGACCCTCAAAATTTTATTAAAAAGTGTATACCAGAAGACAAACTGGAAAATTCTTGGGGAACTTTCTCCCCAAGCCACAGTCCTAGTCATATATCTGACTCTAAAATGCTAAGAGACAAGCTAAATGTCTTCATATTTTATTATTGGCTGTGAGAATGACCTGCAATAATGGCTTTTCAAAATACAACTATTAAATCCTGTAAACATCAAGGGACTGAGAATCTTTCTAGGCTGCCACACTCGTCATATGGGTAGAGTCCAAAACCCCATCGAGGATGCAGTGTTTATGTTCAATGAGCTGCCAAAATGTAATTAAAATTTTTTTGAATACTTACATGTTAGCCCATTTGAAAGAAAAAAGCGTCATAAAGGAAAAGGGAATGTAATTTATCACACTAAAATAAGTATGCTGAAGCAATGTGGGCTGCATTTTAGAGACGTTGCCAAAAACCAGTCATGCATGTCTATTCTTCTGCCAGTGTTAATCTTATGCATTGTACTTTCCTTTCTTTCCCCTTTTAAAAATTCTTTGTTCTATTTGAAAAATACAAGAGGAACACAGGAGATGTGGGTGGAAAGAGGCAGGCAAGAAGTAGATAAAAAAATGTAATGATATCAGCTCATTTTTTACCACATATTCTGACACTGGGAATTCTGCAAAACATCCAGTGATCCAGGCCATTTTGAAAATCTTAAACATATTACAGTTTTCTTCATCTGCTGAAGGATATAACAATATAACTGCAGTATGTCCCTATCCAAATAAAAATTATTTTCATTGTCATAACTGTTGAACTTTTAAGGTGGAAATTACCAAGTATTAATCTTATATTACATAGCTCTGTCTTTGGTTTCAGTGAAAGAAGATTTAGGGCAATACCGACAGGGTATTTTATACAGAGGTTTTTACAAAAGGGTAGAACTATTGACAGAAATCTCACCCTAACCTTGGTAGAGGAATTGTCACTTATTGCCATTTCATTATCTTATTCAAGCCATTTATCTTGGAGCCAACAGATGCCTAATTTGAGTCTAATACCTATTATCCTTGCATAATAAGGGAGAAGCGCCTCTACGTACTACTTTATCTAAGCCACAGATAGGACAGATGTACATCTCTAGTAGCACATCTCTGTCCAGTGACAACATGTCTTTGCAGAGTATGTTTGGAATCTCCGAAATAGAAAAAAAAAAAAAAAAAAAAGTGGAAAAGGTCCATCTTAAGTATTTAGCCCCAGAAAAATGCAATGGGACAAGCATCATAATTCCAGGCTTTTAAAAATACAACAATTTTCTGGTTTCATAAAACTGAAAAAATCTACTTCATTGTGCTCTGTTTTTCCACAATATTTTGTATAATAGAACATGTCCACACCTATTTCCTTGTAAGTATACCAGGTCTGGAGCTCACCAGATCTGATTTCATTACTTTCTTCCTGTGAGTTATGCAGATATTCCACTTAGCAATAGAGGAAAAATAAATACTCTTTATCCAAAAAAGAGGTTGAAACATGACTAAAATACTCACAAGTTACCAGGAGAAGTTAGTTTCTAAGAACGTACTTAAAACTTCATTGTTTCCCAACTGTTTAGATGTTAAGCAGTTAAAAGGAAGAGTCAAGTCTTGATTAGATTACCATAACTAATAAACAGCTATAGAATCGTGGAATAGTTTGGGTTGGAAGAGACATTTAAATGTCATCTGCTCCAATCCCCCATAGATTGTTCTATGACCACAAGCTAAAAATCTGACAGTGGCTGTTGCAAATTCAGCACATATATTTGCAACAGTTATGTCACACAGGTGTGTTTAAAAGAGAAAAAACAACAGCATTCTTTTCCAATTTCTCTTTGTTTTAATAGACAGGTTTACACTTTTAATGGGATTATCAAGATTGCTGTACATTAGTCCGTCTAGAGTTGGGGCTTTTTTTCCTTCTAGAATCAGGGTCAAGACCATTGCTGTCTTTTAACAAGAATAATGACCAACCTTTTTACAACAGAAACTCCCAAGAACCAGCAGCAAAGACCAAGCTATTAATTATATCTGTGGAACTTTCTCACCCAAGCTTGACTAGTGAGCATCCCACAAATGCAAAAGTTTGGAGCGCTGGCTTTCTTTTTTTGGGATTTTTTTCCTTTATTTTTTCTTTTTCCCCCCCCCCTCCAGATTGTTTACATGACTTCCTACCTTGATCTAGATATAGATCATTCAGATCTTCAGTCATACCAAAACCAGGACAATGGTCAAATACCAAATGTTTTTTACAGTGTATGCTCAGTTTGCCCCCAAAAGAAAAAGAAATGTAAATTCCTTTTGTTTACATATAGCTTACTATTTAGGTGTCCACGTTAACCTTTACAAAAGATCAAACATGAATCAATTGCTGCATATTTACTTTGCTGAAGTGATAAAAAAACTCTAGGCATGCTCTTATTCTGGCAATCCGTCTCTAGCACCAGTGATTAAAAAATGGATGGTGTGATAAAGCCATTGGATTTTACCAGAGCACCTATTATTATGCTTTGACATTAGTCCTGTTGCCAGTGACAAGCATGAAAATTTTTGAAGTCCCTGTCTTTAGCCGACATATTTGCAGGCTATTCAATCTGTTTAAGGAAAAGTTTCTTTTGTTGAGAATGGCCAAGTTAGCATGGTTGATGCATGGTTCTTCTTCATAGCACTGAAAGATGGCAGAATAAGCAAGAAGAAAGACAGCAGAAGCTGATTACAACAGCAGCAAAAGCAATGACATTGTAAGCAATTATTCCACTATCTGTCAAAAGATGGGATGCATGACAGAAAATCTCTGCTAATCTTGGTACATTGAATGACAGCTGTAATGTTCTGTCTTGGAAGATGGGAATTTCAGAGTTATCTAAGAAATGGAAAAGAGAGTAGTGACAATCTAAGACATGCAGCTATCCAAGAAACATAAACATTTATGTACATAAATGTGCATAACATAAAACTAAATCAGTCAATTGCCTATAGGTTTTGTCCTTTGTTAATGAAAAAAATATCACAATAAAATCCAGCTTCTCATTTATAATCTGTTTGATCTGTTGTGGAGTGCTTTGATGCAAGAGAACCTACATTTGATCATTAAAAAATTGAGATCAAATAGAGAATTAAATATGTTGTCTCTTTTACGAATGCTGTGGAAAGCTTATTCTCTTTCTCTCAGTAAAATTCTCATACAGAAGGGATTTGCATAAAATAATACAGAAAAGTTTTTAAATACAGAGAGCAATTAAATCTGTTTTAAATTTAATGACCAACCAATTTATTTTTTTAGTGCCACATTAGGTCAATCCAGATGTGAAGTCCTCCCTGAGAATGTGCAGAGCTATTGAGCAGCTGTTGTCCAGCTATAGCTGGACCCTAGACCACAGAATCAAGTAGCTATGACAAGTCCTCCCAGAAAATAATCACAAAACAAATGAAGCAGGTGACTGGGAAAAGCCAACATGGATTCACCAAAGGTAAATCATGCCTGACTAACCTAATTGACTTCTACGACAAAATAGCATCTTCTGTCAACATGAGGAGATGCCTGTATGTAATAATTTGCATATGACAGCAGGAAACCTGGTAGTATCTTTATAACTGAGATGGTTGGTTGAACCACCAGAAGATGAAGGTCTGTGGTATATGACTGCTCAGGAGCCCATTTCAGAGAGATGGGGTTTGTTGTTTTTTTCCTGAACAGCTCCACACATCACAAAATAACAGGAGAAATGAATCTTCACTGAGATAAAGTACACAGAAAATTCATATTCAATTACTGCAAGAATAATTTCTCAAGATGTTATAAGTTTTCTTTTCATCCTTGTGGTAGGTTCATCCCAGAAAGTCTGCACCAATACAACAGTGCTGTTCTTACGCTACTAAAGACAGCAAGTTAGACTAATTAAAAGATTTCAGTTCATAGAAAATGTCAACAGATCTGCAGTCATTCCCACAGTATACACATTTAAGCAGGAGCTTTTGTCAAGAAAGTTCTTGATTTCAGTTTTTTGTGTTGTTTTGGGGGTGTTATTGTTTGTTTCATTGGGATTTTTTTTAACAAAGAGAAAAATCTGGATACATATGGTTTTCACCAAAGCACATACTCACCCAATTAGAGACTAGAGAAAAGTATTTCAATAAGTGATGTCCAAGATCATAGAATTTATTCCTACATAATGCACAGAAACAAGGACTAAACAAATGAAAAAGAGTAATATTTTATTATGATTTCTAGAGTATTATGCAAAATATTAAAACCCTAACACTGTGAGGTAACAAAAAAGCAGAAGAAAACCTTAAATATAAGCATTATAAGCAGATTGTAGCTTCTAAAATATTAGCTGGATATCAGACATATGACCTCTCCAGTTTGTAGAAACTTAAGTGGAGACAGACCACTAAATTTCCTATTCTTCAGCCATGTCAGCTAACTACCACAAAAGGAAGAAAGCTATATTGTCTCACTCTTCCTATCTTTTCTAGCTATTAAAAAATGGTAAGGTTTAGCTCCCAAATGAATGGTTTTTCCTAGCTCCTCCGCAGACATGCAGTGTCACTATGCTTTTTTAATATATTTTCCCATTATTCCCACATCTTTGTGCACTGCAGGTCCAGATACATTCCTGGTATCTGTCCCAAGACTGAATTTAATTAAACCTGGAAAAGTATGGAAAATATGTGCAAAACAACAAAGAGACAGACCTCTAAGGATCAACAACTGACAAGAAATGAGGTGATTTATTTACTTTCCTG
>NW_010132854.1:22207-28328 GCF_000699245.1 Pterocles gutturalis
TGAGCAGACAGCGATGGTGTTTTGACTAGCCAGAAAACTCATAGCACGTTTTTGTCATTTTGTAAAGTTTGAAGATGCTGATAAAGCAGCAGTAAAGTAGTAGGAGAGTACAGCACTAAACCTGTAGTACTAAGGATAGAGTAGAAAATACAGCTGTGAGTATTAAGTATTCAAACTTCTCAGATCTCCTTGCAGCAAACTTGAAATCTCTCAAAGAGCACAAGGTACTGGAAGTGGAGTCCCCATCCATATTGATAAGTCCTCAATTTCATTTTTGCTTCAAATAAAAAGCATGAGTCAACAAAAGCTACATAAAAATGTTATCTGTATTAATGGGGCAAGTCCAGAAAAATTATATCTGGAAGTGCTGATAAATAGAAGATAGTTTAAATTGTGCTGATGTGTCTATTCCATTTTCTCAGCAGACTACGAGCAGTGTAATTATATTGTTTTTTCGCTCTGCATCCAAAGAGCATTCATTCCTTGTATTACAGAATCATAAAATCATAAAATGGTTTAGGTTAGAAGGGACTTTCAAGTATCCGCTCATCCAAAGACCTGTGCTGTGACCAGGGATGTCTTTCACTAGATCATGTTGCTCAAAGCCTCATCCAGCCTGACCTCGAACACCTCCAGGGATGGGGCATCCACAGCTTCTCTGAGCAACCTGTTCCAGTGCCTCACCACCCTCACAGTAAAGAATTTTTTCCTTGTATGTAACTTGAATCTACTCTCTTTATGCTTAAACACATTACCCCTTGTCCTATCACTACATGCCCTTGCAAAAGGTCCCTTGCCATCTTTCCTGTAGGGCAACTTTCAGGTACTGAAAGGCTGCTATAAGGTCTCCCCAGAGCCTTCTTTTCTCCAGGCTGAACAACCCCAACTCTCTCAGCCCATACAAGAGGTGCTCCAGCCCTCTGACCGTCTTCGTGGACTTCCACTGCACTCGCTCCAACAGGTCCATGTCTTTCTTATGTTGGGGGTCCCAGAGCTGGACACAGTACTCCAGGTGGGGGTCTCACCGGAGCAGGGCAGAGGGGGAGAATCATCTCCATCGACCAGCTGGCTATACTTCTTTTGATGCAGCCCAGGACACGGTTGGATTTCTGGGCTGCAAGCACACATTCGCAGGCCATGTTCAGCTTCTCATCAAGCAACACCCCCAAGTCCTTTTCCTCAGGGCTGCTCTCAAGCCATTCTCTGCCCAGCTTGTATTTGTACTTGGGATTGTCCCAATCCACATGCAAGACCTTGCACTTGGCCTTATTGAATTTCATGAGGTTTGCATGGGCCCACCTCTCAAGCCTGTCCAGGTCCCTCTGGATGGGATCCATTCCCTCCAGGATGTTGACTTTGCCACACAGCTTGGTGTCATCGGCAAACTTGCTGAGGGTGCACTCGATCCCACTGTCTATATCTCCAACAAAGATGTTAAACAGCACTGGTCCCCTCTGAGGAACACCACTCATCACTGGTCTCCACTTGGACTTCAAGCCATTGACCACAACTCTTTGAGGGTGGTCATGCAACGAATTCCTTATGCACATCCATCAAATTCATGTCTCTCTGATTTAGAGACAAAGCTGTCATGCGGGACAGTGTGAAATGCTTTGCCCAAGTCCATGTAGATGATGTCAGTTGCTCTTCCCTTATCCACCATCACTGTAACCTCATCATAGAAGGCCACCAAACTTGTCAGGCACAATTTGCCATTAGTGAAACCATGTTGTTTGCCACCAATCACCTCCTTACTTTCCATGTGCCTTGGGAGAATCTCCAGGAGGATCTGCTTCATGATCTTGCTGGGCACAGAGTTGAGACTGACCAGCCTGTAGTTCCCCAGGTCTTTATTTTTTTACTTTAAAAATGGGGGTTATGTTTCCCCTTTTCAGTCAGTTGGAACTTCACCAAACTGCCTTGACTTCTCAAATATGATGGACAGTGACTTAGCAACTTCATCTGCCATTTTCCTCAGGACCTGCAAATGCCTCTAATCAGGTCCCATGCATTGTGCACCTTCAGGTTCTTTAGACGGTCTCGAATCTGATCTTCTCCTATAGTGGGCAATTCTTTATTCTCCCCTTCCCTGCCTTTGCCTTCTGCAGCTTGCAGAGTGTGGCTTGAGCACTTGCCAGTGAAGACTGAGGCAAAAAAGTTATTGAGTACCTCAGTCTTCTCCATATCCTGGGTAACATGGACTCTCGTTTCCTTCTGGAGAGAGCCCCATCTTCCTTAGTTTTCTTTTTATCCCTGACGTACCTATAGAAATTTTTCTTGTTGCCCTTGATGTCCCTGGCCAGATTTAATTCTGTCAGGGCTTTAGCTTTCCTAACATGATCCCTGGCTGCTCAGACAATTTCTCTGTATTCCTCTCAAGTTAGTTTTCCTTGCTTCCATGCTCTGTAAGGCTTTATTTTTTCATTTTGCCAGTTTGACAGAAGTTCCTTGTTCATCCATGTGGGCCTCCTGGCCTTTTTGCCTGACTTCCTCCTTGTTGGGATGCATCACTCCTGAGCCTGGAGGAAGTGATTCTTCATTATTAGTCAGCTTTGTTGGTCCCCTCTTCCCTCCAGGGCTTTATCTCATGGGACTCTTCCAAGCAGATCCCTGAAGAGGACAAGGTCTACTTTCCTGAAGTCCAAGGTAGTGAGTTTGCTGTGCGCCCTCCTCACTGTCCTAAGTATCTTCATCTCCACTGTTTCATGGTCACTGCAGCTAAGGCTGTGCTTGAGCTTCACATTCCCCACCAGCCCTTCCTGTTGATGAGAACAAGGTCCAGCATAGCACCTCTCCTCATTGGCTACTCTGTCATTTGTAGAAGAAAGTACTCCTTAGCACATTCCAGGAACCTCCTGGATTGCTTGTGCTGTGCCGTGTTGTCCCTCCAGCAGATATCAGGGTGGTTGAAGTCCCCTATGAGGACCAGGGCTTGTGAAGGTTAGGCATATCCTGTCTGTCTATAGAGGGCCTTATCTGCTCAGTCTTCCTGGTCTGTTGACCTGTACCAGACCATTACTACAATGTCACATGTCCCTGCCCTCCCTTTATTCCTGACCCGTAAGCTCTTGACTGGCTTCTCATCCATCCCCAGGCAGAGCTCCATGCACTCCAGCTGGTCACTGACACAGAGGGCGACACCCCCTCCTCCTGTCCCCTGCCTGTCTTTCCTAAAGAGCCTGTATCCTTCCGTTTCAGCACTCCAGTCGTAGAAGCCATCCCACCACCTCTCCATGATGCGAATAAGATCACAGCCCTGCAGGCGTGTGCACCTCTCTAACTCCTCTTTTTTATTCCCCATGCTATGTTTGTTTGCATAGAGGCACTTAAGCTGGGCCTGTGATGACTTACAGGCTGGAATTCCTTTGTGCTGCTCCTCAGGTTCTCTCCTGCTGACCCGTGATCCTTCTCCAGGCTCTGGCCATCTATTGCTGGCACTGGCATCAAATTGGTAGGAGTGGGATGGATTGAGGTTCCCCTCCCCCAGCAACTTTAGTTTAAAGCCTTTTTCACCAGGTTGGCAAGCCTATGACTGAAGATGTTCTTCCCCTTCTTTGATGGACCCCATCAGCCCCCAGTAGACCAGGTTTCTCAAAGCCAGTCCTGTGGTCTAAGTACCAAACCCCTGGCTCTGGCACCGCTCCTGTAAGCATTTGTTGACTTGCCAAATTCAATTCGCTCTTTCAAACTCTTCTTGCCCTTTAACAACGAGGATTGATGAGAAAACTCTCTGTGCTCCAGAGTCTCCCAGGGCTCTATAATCCTTCTTGATACTCCTCAGACTGTTCCTGGCTAAGTCACTGGTGCCTATGTGAAACAGCAGCAGTGGATAAGTCAGTGGGCTGTATGAGCCTTGGCAGTCTCTCGGTGACATCCCTGATATGAGTCCCTGGTAAGCGGCACACCTCTCAGAGAGTGGGTCAGGTCAGGTTGGAAAATGGGTGCCTCTGTACCTCTCAGAAGAGAGTCACTCACTACTACCACCCATCACCTTTTCTTAGCTGTTCTGGTTGTTATACGCAGGGAGCAGATCCGACCGCCGTACTCAGCTCCAGTGTCTCTGCTGATGTAATGGTCTTTCCTCTTCAGCCTTCAGAAAGGTGAAGTGGTTGTGCAAGGGCACCTCAGGCTTTGGGGGAAGCCTCTTCCTCCTACTGGTCCTTGCCATTGCAAGCTTCCATTCTTCTGCATTATTGGGCCCTCTCCTTTCTGTGTGTGCCAGTGGGGAGTTTTTGATTGCGTAGTCATGGGCTTTGGGCCCACAGCAGACTGCGCTTGGAACCAGCTATTGAACTACTCCTCAACCTCCCTGATGCTCTGCAGCCTTCTGATCGCCTCCAGCAGTTCAGCCACCAGCTGCAGGAGCTCCTCTCCACGGTCACACCTTTTGCAGGCAGGTCCCCACCTGTCCCTGCCCCAGGAGAAATGTCCGGGCACTTCCTGCAGTCTGAGCTCTGCACAGCAGCCTCTCCCCTCAGCAGCTCCGTCTGGGTGGAGGCATCCACCTCCCTGCATGCCCTCCTGCGGGAACTGCTACCCCACGCCCTGGCTGATGCCCCACACCCTGTTCCCTGCCCTGTTGGCAGCGTTCCTGGTCTCTGGCGCTCCCCAAGAATGACTTTGGTGGCAGTGGGGGGTTGGCTGCCACTATTCCTGGACCCATCCACGCTGCATCAGCCACCTTTGTGAGAGCTGCTGGTTCCTGGTGGGTCTCTGTGCTCCCCTGGGGTTTCCCCGGCCCAGGAAAGCTCCTTGTACACCACGATGCACAGGATGCACCTGCACCAGAGCTGATCGGCTCTGAGAGTGTTTCTCTCGTTTTTACAGCAAGTATCAGAGAGTGATATCGTGTGATATTAACACTGTCACTGGAAAATGAACCCTTACTATGCCTTTGGCTAGAGTACCACTTCTCTCACCTAAAACCGGCAAACATGACCTACACAGTCATAATAATCTGAACTATGCAATCTGTGAAATAAAGGTACAGGTCTCAGCATACCTTCAGCAGATATAAGGACATACCTTAAATTTTAATTTTATTTCTCTGCCTTAACAGTGTATTATAAAGTATAACTTACAGATTACCTAATTGCCACCTGCCATTGAACAGGACAACATGAAGAGCCTATTTAGATCAAGTGCATGTGCTCTACCACTGTCACTCAGTTGTGAAACTCCTATAGAAACAAAGAAAGGATTTAATCTTAGAAGACTACAGGATTGATTATTTGTTTGAAGGTCTACGTTGAGGGTAATTTGAGACCTGTGTGTTCAACGTAGTCCCCAGCTGACACTCCAGAAGGGTGTAATTTTCCCCCTGGTCCCAAGCTGAGCTCCAAGGATGGATTAAACTTCAGGTTAAGACATCTAAACTACAGTGTCTACTTGTAGGCTTCTGTACAAGATCTAGTTAATAGACTCAGGCTAACCACAGGAGTCTGAAAAACTCTGTTAGTTGACTGCATCTAGTGCTGCTTAAGAAGCCTTAGGGTACCTAAGATATCTATGTGACAGGTATAATATGGGACAAAATTGAGACTCACTCCAATCTTGAGTGACACTGGGCAGCCTGACAATCTATGTTCTGATATCATGACCACCATGTTTACCCAATGAATGATCTTAGAATCACAGAATCATAGAATGGCTAGGGTTGGAAAGGACCTTAAAGATCATCAAGTTCCCCCCCCCCTGCCATGGGCAGGGACACCCTCCACTAGACCAGGTTGCTCAAAGCCTCGTCCAGCCTGGCCTTGAACACCTCCAGGGATAGGGCATCCACAGCTTCTCCGGGCAACCTGTTCCAGTGTCTCACCACCCTCACAGTGAAAAATTTCTTCCTAATGTCTAGTCTAAATCTACCCTCTTTCAGTTTATACCCATTACCCCTTGTCCTCTCACTCCACTCCCTGATAAAGAGTGCCTCCCTATCTCTCCTGTAGGCCCCCTTCAGGTACTGGAAGGCTGCTATTAATTCTGCTCAGAGCCGCCTTTTCTCCAGGCTGAACAACTCCAATTCTTTCAGCCTGTCCTCATAGAGGAGGTGCTCCAGACCTCTGACCAATTTCCTGGCTCTCCTCTGGACTGTTTCCAACAGGTCCAGGTATTTTTTATGTTG
>NW_010132855.1:0-230 GCF_000699245.1 Pterocles gutturalis
GTGGAATACAGCCCAGCGTTTTCCTGCTGCAATGATTTCTATCACACTTGGATGCTAATTTTAGAGAGCCCGGAGCACGTGATGCATCTCCAACCCTGCCCGCATGGTGTTCTCCTTGCAAATCCTTTCTGGCATCCACCTCTCTCATGACTCGTCCTGTGCTTCCCCCGTCACCCTCTGTGCGTGATGCAGAGCGAGGAAGCACAAGGCGTCTGCCATCCGCCTGGTCC
>NW_010132855.1:261-482 GCF_000699245.1 Pterocles gutturalis
CCGCCCCCTTCCCGCGGCCTCCTCCCCCCGTGGATCCCTCCGCGGAACAGGAACGAGCCCCAGAAAGTGGCAGAGATGGTCCCTGTGCTCTGCTCACCCCCTTTTATCACTTCTCTCTTCCCGCAGGAGCGGTTTGTGGACCTCTACGGGAACGATGCTGCTGCCGAGGTGCGGAAGGGCCAGGAGACCTTCAACAAATGGCTCCTGACCGGGGCGACGGT
>NW_010132855.1:579-1025 GCF_000699245.1 Pterocles gutturalis
ATCCACTACACTCCGCTCCCGAGCACCGTCACCGGTGCGGGGGACAGCCCCCTGTGCCTCCCGGGCGAGGGACGGAGCTTTCTCCCCTGTGCCGCCAGCTCCTTTTATCGTAGCCCCTCTTATTTACCGTTCCATTGTGTTTTAAAGGCGCTGAGACCAATGCAGCACTTCAGCCAACAGCTCCCAGTGCCGGGGAGGTCCCGGCAGTCGGGGGGAGTACTGGCTAGAAGGTGTCCCAGCCCCGCAGGGTCCCTTAGATCACTTTGAAGAGAATAAACAGACTTATTTTTGCATGTGTGAGTGCGTGCGTGTGTGTAGATGTGTCACTAATAGAAGGTTCCCCAGCCAGAGCAAGGGTCCGCGCTCCGTGCCCCCATCCCCGGCGTGCTCAGGTCCCGGGGGGAGGCAGGCAGCCGGGGGACAGAGCTGGGCTGTGCCATCCCCGC
>NW_010132855.1:1175-1703 GCF_000699245.1 Pterocles gutturalis
GGTGGTGGGTCGGGATGGTGTGTCAGGCCAAGATGAAGGGTTCCTCCATCCTCTTCCTCCTCCCTCTGAATGTAGGTTGGTGCAGGGCAGCACATGTCCCTCCCCATGGGCAGCAAAGGAGGGAGGCAGGAAGGGGGGAGAGCGCTTTCCCCGGCCCCCCACCCTGCGACAAGGGGCTCTGCAGCGAGCCGGGGGTCCAGGAACACAGGAATAGAGAGTGGGGAGTGAAGGGACAGGGGGGGACAATGTTTCTGCCCTTCTTGGGGGTGTCAGCAGGGGAAGGCAGAGCCCCGGGGAGGTGGGAGCGAGGGCTGGCACCGGCTGAGAGCTGTCCCCACCGCCGGGGACCCTCTTTGGGGACAGCAAGAGCTGCTGGTCCCCGTAGAACAGGCAGGTCGCTGTCCCCATGGCATGGCTGTGACGGGTGCGTGCAGTGGTGCCTGGCTTTACCCCCTCCCCACCCCAAATCCAGGCTTTGAGCTGAAAATTAGCTTCGATAAAATAACCCCCCTCGTCTTACGGAGACCA
>NW_010132856.1:0-504 GCF_000699245.1 Pterocles gutturalis
GTGGTGGCGCTGCCCTCGGGGGTGAGGGTGCTGTGCCCGGGGAAGGGGACAGGAGGACGCTGGAGCGCCTGAGGGGAGGAATCACCAGCTGCAGGCGGCCGGGCATTGCTGGGGGGAATTAAAGCTTCCAGCAGCGGGGAATTCCCACAGGGATTTTCGTCTCATCTGATCCTTCCTGCCATTAGCGTGCCCCGCAGAGGGTTGGGGGTAATTCGTGATGAGCAGGATGAGAGTATACGCGCAGGTGAACAACCCCGGGGAGGCAAGCTTCTGTTTGCAGACGTTGGAAACGCTGCGCTGGAATTGGCCGCGGGAGGTTTTTATTGCAGTGCTGGCCCCAGGAGCAGGTGAGTCAGCAGGACGAGAGCTGGAGAAAACTCTTCCCAGCAGCACGGGCAGAAGGCGAGGCTCTGGGTCCCGCAGCCAGCCTGCCACCATGCTGGGAAGGCTGCAGAAAGTCACCCCAGCACCGAATCTCGGCTTTGGGACAGCGAGTGAAACCAT
>NW_010132856.1:626-869 GCF_000699245.1 Pterocles gutturalis
CTGGTCCAGGAGCTGGGGGAGCCTCAAGTCAGCAAAGGACATCCGAAAGGGAAAGGGAAAGGGAAAGGCCTGCCTCCACACATCTTGGAGAGAAGCAGGGAAGAAGAAAAGGAATTGTTTAGCCAGGCACAAAGAGATAAAGAGTATGTGTGATGGGGCAGGGAGGTGAGGGGAAATCCCCTCGTCCATGAGCTCTGAGGTCTGCACCACGCAGCCCCAGGGGCTGAGCTGAGCTCCAGCAAC
>NW_010132856.1:970-4075 GCF_000699245.1 Pterocles gutturalis
TCCCTGGCTCCCTGCAGACAGACTGGTACCCGTGTCCGTGTGTCACAGAGCCCGGTGTTCGTGTGGTCCCACGCTGTGGCCAGGGACGCTGTCACCCACGGGTGGCAATGGGACAGTGACGGTCTCTGTTATCAGTACTGCCGGCGGGTCTCTGTGGCCTCGCTGGGCCACTCGCTGCCAAGAGACAAACTCACCATCCATGAGGTACACCGAGTTAATGCCGTCTGCTCAGAGAATTGGTTTTAATTAAAATATTAATGAAGAAGACTCCAGAAAGGAAATGGAGCTTTAACAAACACACTGTGAGTCGATCTCTGCCTCTCCAGCCCCGCAAGTGCCAGTCTCAGGGTGGGGGCTCACGGGACTGGCCGGGGCATTGCGAGGAACTGGAAAGTCTGTGAGCAGCAAGTGGCCCATGACACTGCGCATGGCCAGGGTTTGACTGAAGAAGAAAAACCAGGGGGAAACCATCACCGCAATGGTGCGATGGCTGGGGACCGGCTCTGCCCCCATCCCAGCTCCATGGCCATCTCTCTGGGGCACATCCTGCTTCGATGCCGAGGGTGGCAGAGAGCTGGGAAATCCAACCCCCTGTAGTGGTCTGCAACCATTTCCCAACCTGTTCGGTTTTTTTTTTCCTATTTCTTTCATTTTTAATTATATTCCCCCTATGCTCATACACACTTGGATTTTGTTTGATTTTTTCCAAGACAGTAGCTTTTAATTACATCTTGATTTCATATTAATTACAGTTTTACCCAAAGCAAAGGGCTTTGTGCTTTATAATTCAAATATATTCCCATGAATCCTGCAGGTTGGGTTATCGCCGCCTTCAAACATCGCACGTCCTCCCCGCTCCCATTCCTGACGGTGCCGCCCTGGCTGTGTCTGCAGGCGCTGGCAGGGGTGTGCGGCACAGGAAAGCCAGCAGCCGGCTCAGCCCGGCACGGACCCACCACAGCGGGCAGCACACGCAGCTTTCCTCCCTCTGGAGTCGTTTCCCAAGCAGGCTGCAAAGCTGGGTGATTACAGGGTAATTGTCGCGTTCAGACCTCACCTGTTGGCGCAGGAAGCCAGACCCAGACGTCGGCATCGCAGCCAAGAGCTGCTCCAGGGGCCGGAGCCATGCGGCTCTCCTGAGACATGTGGATCCAGCCAGGGCTGAGGCCAGCACCATGCTCCTGATGCCCTGCAACGTGTTCCTGCCCCAGCAATGGTGCATTTGAGTTACCCAAGGGATGAACCGATGCTTGGGATCTCCTGTATCCGTCCTGCCCCTTCCCAAACCCCAGGGCACCACACAGGGCTGCGTTTCCTGGCTGTCCAGCTCTGTTCTCCTGTTTCCATCCCCAAAGTGGGAGCTGAGGCTGCTCAGTTTCTCCGGGACGGGCATCAGAGGGCATCGCCCTTCCATGGAGCTGTGGTCACCATCCCAGATGCTTTGTTGGGGTTCTCCAGCCCTGGGACAGCTCTTTGGCCATGTGGGACGGACAGGCGCCCACGCACGGGCTCCGTCCCTCTCCCAGCCCTGCCAGCACAGCTCTGGGATCGGGCTCGGTTTATGCTCATGGGTTAATGGAGCTGAGACGGGGGTTTATGCTCCTGCCATCATGGCAATGGGAAGCTCATCATGAGCAGAGCGGTAGTTTGCTCCAGCTGACCTTTCCCGGCAGGCTGACTGGCCTTTCTGTTCTGCTGGGACTGTCCTGCCCTCCCCATGGGTCCACAGGGACCTGCTGGTGCCTGGGCACAAGCCCGCTCTCATCTCCATGCCATGTCAATGTCCCCCCATGACATGTTCCTGTGGGACACCATCTCCCTCAAGACTCCAGCTCCTTCAGCTGGCTTCTGCTGCTCCTGGCCGTGCCCGAAACCCTCTGCCGCATCCAGAGCTCTGCTCCTTCCCTCTTGGGGATTGTCACTGTCCGATCCAGCCCTGTCCCTCCACCAGCTTCCCCAACCAGCCCAGCTGAGCTCCCCAGGGCTCCCCCCCTGTTGCAGGGTTCCAGGTGGCACATGAGGCCTGTGGGACAGCCACCTGGGAGCTGCGCGCTTTGTGCCCCTGGGCTGGAGCCACACCGTGTGCCGCTGTCACCCTGCACCGTGTGGGGAGCAGGAGCCAGAAGCACGTCCCTTGGCAGGGGGTGTCCCCTGTCCCCCAGCACTGCCCCACACCCATCCTGGGCACTGCCTCCTGCACCCCCTCACGTGCCCTGCACCCTGGGGGCACCTGCACCCTGCACCCTGCACCCACTCACGTGCCCTGCAGCCTTCACCCTGTGTGTCCTCGTGGACCCTGCACCCCGTCATCTGCACCTGGCCACGTGCCTGCTCCCTGCACCCTGCACCCAGTTACACTCCCTGCACCCAGTCCTGCGCCCTGATCCTGCACACTGCCAGCCTGGGACGCCATGCCGAGCCGTGACAAGCTATCCCATGCTGAGCCGTGCCGTACGCTGCTGTGCTGAGCTGTGCTGTGCCAAGCCGTGCTGTGCTGAGCCATGCCGTACGGTACTGTGCTGAGCTGTGCTGTGCCAAGCTGTGCCATGCTGAGCCGTGCCGTATGGTGCTGTGCTGAGCTGTGCTGTGCCAAGCCATGCTGTGCTGAGCCGTGCCGTATGGTGCTGTGCTGAGCTGTGCTGTGCCAAGCCATGCTGTGCTGAGCCATACCATGCTGAGCCGTGCCGTATGGTGCTGTGCTGAGCTGTGCTGTGCCGTGCCAAGCCATGCTGTACCAAGCCATGCCACACCATACTGAGCCATACCATGCCGTACTGAACCATACCGTACCTCACTGTGCCAAGCTGTGCCATATGGAGCTGTACCGTACTGTACCTTACCGTACCAACCTGTGATGTACGTTACCATGCCATTCCATCCTTACCATGCCAAGCCGTGCCATACCGAACCGCACTATACTGCAGCGCACTTCACTGAGCTGTACCGTGCCTTACCGTACCGAGCTGTGCTGTACCGTGCCATACCTTACTGTACTGAGCTGTGCCATACCACACCGTGCTGTGCTGTACTATGCAGTCCCATCCTATCCCATACGATGCCAAGCTGCACCATACCGTACAGAGCCGTGCCATACCGAGCCGCACC
>NW_010132857.1:0-19749 GCF_000699245.1 Pterocles gutturalis
ATAGATGTTTAAATATTTTTTTTTAAACTAACTGAACTGACAGGTATAAATTATTTGTGTTTTCACTAGGTGAAAGTCTAAGGAATGGTGGTAAGAGCCTAATGCAGTTTTGTAAAGCGCCACTTTGGTTGATATTACAATATGATTTATTATCACATGTACTTTGTGAAGTTGTTGGAGAGGATTTTGGACATCAACACAGAGTTTCCATGCTCAGTCAGCACTAATATTGGAACTTGTTCATTAGTAGTACTATTAAGAGTGGTGTTCCCAAACAAAAAATGGAGAGGCAAAATAGATGCAACAATAGCAAGGAGAGGCAAGTGCAGTTATG
Organism: Pterocles gutturalis; assembly: GCF_000699245.1. Lineage (NCBI taxonomy): Eukaryota > Metazoa > Chordata > Aves > Pterocliformes > Pteroclidae > Pterocles > Pterocles gutturalis. Next base: position 335 of record NW_010132857.1, read on the forward strand.
GTTCAAAATCTAGCATTACAGCACCACCTACAAAAGAAAAACAAAACAAAACAAAACCAAACCTTCAGGGTGCAGTCCTTTAGTAACCCCTGAAGCCTAACTGGTGAGTCAGAGCTAGGCAACAGTTTCTGCTTTCTACCAGCTCTGGGAGATATGCTGTAATACAAATCCAAGTATATAATGTCCGTTTTGAGATCAGCTTGGCTGTTGAGCGTATGGGAGGCAGAAGGGAATGCAGTGCCTCTTAAAATGCTTATGAAAAATAAATAAAGCCTTTCAAACTTTAATAACATGCTATTTGATTTTGTCAGCAGATAATATTATGCACAAAGTACTGCATAACCATGTTTAAGAGCTTGAAATTCATCAGTCTCAGAAGGATGGCAGGAGATGCAGTGCAGGATAGCTAACTCCAGGACATATTGACAAGCTGCCAGTTTTAAGGGCATGAGGAGGACACAAGAACCATAGTTTTACTTGATTATGTGGAAAGGAACTGGATATTCTCATCAGGAGTGAACAGACAGCACAGGCATGGACCAGACCAAAAGAGAAAACTTCTGTAACGATGTATTAAGCAAGATCTAGCAAGTGAGGCATTACTAAATATGGGGGTTTTTTGTGTTCTTCCTAATATGTTCTAGAGACAGCTTTATGTAAAAAGCTTATAAATATTCACTTTAAAAAGTAAATTTAAAAAAAAAAAAAAAAAAAAAAAAAAAAAAAACAAAAAAAAAAAAACCCCTGAAAACATCCTAGATTCCTGGAAGTATGTTGTTGATTTCTTTCACTCAGGCAGTTTGGGGTGGTGAGAACCTGCTTGTAGGAGAGAAAATTTCAGGAAGTGCCTTGAGAATGAAATATTAATTCAGACATATCATGCATGTAAAGGTATAAACTGTCATTCATCAGGATCTCTTTACCTAATAGGGCTAAAAAAAAAGTCACAGCTTCCTGTTTTCCTTGGATTTGTCCTTAACACATGTGAAAGAAGTAATTCCTTCTCTCTCTCTCTGCCATTCTGGGAATGCTCAGAGAAGAAACATTGACTACATGGTTGGATATTTATGCATGATATTGCTGTAAATATGGTGCAGTTCATATGCACTCAACACAACAGTACAGCTCTTGCTCCCTGCCTGCCCCACGCTGCTCCTGTGATGACTGGCAGAATAGTGGTAAGGTGATCTATCAATCTGTTACACTTATCTTCTACCAAGTCAGCAAGCAGACATTATAACTTCTCTTATTTATTCTTATTCATTGTTTTGACCTCAATCCTGGTTGCAGTACTTAATATGATTTATTTATTCATAAGATGCTAAAGACACAATATCAGGTTTGGTCTGGACTACCCATGAGACATGGAAAAGAAGTGCTGACTTGTTATTGCTAAGGGCAATGGGCAGATTACTCTGCATTAGATTCACATGGTACATTTATTCATCTATAAGTATTTTTATAGTGACTGTAATTGTAACACCTGGGCAATATATATTCACTATAAAAATGTTGAGAACTGTCCACTAGGACAATTAATTCTCTGTCCAGCTTCTGATTTAATTGCAACATTGTGCCTTTGACTGTGTTACTGTTTTTAATTGAGGCCATGCAGTAGAGAAAAGCCAACGCTCACAGCTGTGAAAATATGTGGGCAGATACTTGGGTGATGCAGGCTCAGTCTAAGCAGAAGGGGGATGGAGAGTATCATAGCAGAAGCAGTTACAGCATAGTTATAAAGATAGTATTGTTTTCTTTGTTGAAATGACACTTGGTAAATTTTATTTTATGACTAGTAATTCAGATAGAAAACTGAGCTTAAAGGGGCCTGAAACTAATCAAGGTTGAATTTGTTTAATAGCTCTGGTCAGAATAAAGGGGGGCAGGAATTTAAAAAAATGTCAAAACATATAATTTTGACCTTTCTGAAATGAAATGTTTTATTTCAGAAATGCCAACCATTTCATTTTGACATTTGTAAAGTGAAACTTTGACTTTTTGATTCAAAATGCCTTTTTTTCCTTAAAAATTGACCTACATTGTTGAAATAATATGAAACTGAGGTAAAATAATTCCAGAATACTTTAAGATGAATAAAACCTGCAATTTTTCAGGAAGATCAGAATGAATTCCACTTTTCTTGCAATTAGTTTCCTTACTTGTTTTCTTCTCTCGTTGTTGCTGGTATTTTTTACTGCTGTTGTTTTCATATGTGTTTTCGTACTCAATTTTTCCACCTTCCTTCAGTTTTGCACTAAACTGGGAAATCTGTGCCTTGCTGTATTGTAATTTGTTTTGAGATTTTTCTTGGGAACTGTTTTTCCCTGCAGTTTCTTTGGTGGTTTTTTTGTTTGTTTGTTTTTGGTTTTGTTTTTTTTTTTTTTAACTTATTGTGGATTTCTAACTGCATATTCAAAAAAGCAGCAGAAGACTGATGCTCTGACTTTGGGACTTTGTTGCAACAAAAGTACTAAATGCATGATCTAGTCAAGGAATTCACATGCTCTCTACGTGGGAACTACATCACAAGAAACCGCAGAAAAACATGCTTGAGCTGCTTAATCTCAGGTCCTGCAATGTGCTTGTTAAATTTGAAATAAATTTCTGGGAATTTCCCAATCAATTAGAAGTCCACACCAGCCACAAAGGAAAGAAGAATGTTTAATATTTCTGTCATTAATAGGTCTTTGCTAACAGTCATCTTTACTAAAGTCTTGGAAATGGCTCTTTTAAAGAACTGGATTTCTTCTTATGATTTTAAAGTAGACCCAAATATAGATATGCTTGATGGAGTGCCAGGCAGTGAATGAACCTAGATCAAAACTGGTTCCTAAACTGTAGCTAAAAATGCACAGACACATAGTTTAGCTCAGTAAATTCACCTGAAATGAAGAGTTAATACCAAGTTTGATATAAAGTCTTTTTCATTTTGCAGCACTCATTTTTATGAGAATAATGTTCTGATACTTCAGATAGGTTTGTTCTTGTATGGTGCACAATATACGGTCAGTGAAACTCTGCCCTTGGAACAGAGAGTTTACTGCCTAAGCAGCAAACATAAGCAGCAAAATGGGTATACAGGTATGAACAAGTTTCTCAAGGTATTGTAGCAGGATAGTGGTGTATTTGGAAATCAAAATGTAGTAAATTGCTACACAGCAATGAGCAAGACTCTGAAAGGCTTTTAGGAAGTGTAAGCGAGTGGATGACTTTTCAGTTCACGTGAGGCTTGAGGACAAGCCTGATATAAGTATGGAAACTACACTGAAGGCCAGTGATTAAAGTTGAAATTAAAAAATGCATCTTATTACAGTGTTCAATTTTTTGGTCATAAGAAATAAGAAAACGTTTATCCAGATGGCTAAATAAAATAACAATAAAAGAAGTAATAAATAAATAATAATAAAAACTTAATTCCTTGTGGATTCTTTTTTGTGACACAATATATTCTAGAGCAGGGGCATCCATAACCTGTCCTCCAAAAGGCTGTTTAGAATAATGTCCTCTTGAACATGAGACAACGTAGTCTTTGAAGTCTAAGGAAAGTGTAGACCACATTCCACTTTTGTTGTGCTACCTTGTAAATATTTCATCAGCAACCAGAGCCATAGTCTCAGAAAAGAGATAGCCAGTTACATGAAGATTGTTGGAAATGGGGAGAATGTTGTTCCAGACCACACTCCAACTCAAGACAGCAAGAACTGTGGCCAGATGCATGCATGCAAGAGCTTCATTTTAGCAAAAATGGCAGGTAATGATAGCAGTCTTTAGATTTGTAAACTGTAGAGATTTAGCCAGAATCTACATGGATGGTAACAGATTCTTGCAGTTACTCATATAGCTCATGAGCTCATGGTATTTAATCACACTGCAGGATACAGATGTGATATGTTTCTTGCAATGGTGTACATGGTATCATTGCTTGGTGCTATCTTGTTACAGTTGTCACTTACAATTGTCACTTTTCTTCAGCTGCCAGCAGAATATGATTAGATTGTTAGAAATTTTTTTTAGATCCTCTAATTATGAAGAAAAACTGAATAAAATAACTGAAGCTTAAGCAGTGGACTCATAATCCTAAAAGCAAATAAAACTAAGTCAGCATGTTAGATCAGACAAAATATTTTGTGGGGTGACCTGTGGAAGAACACTAGAATTTCTCAAAAGTCACGGGCTGTTTGATGCTGTAAGTGTGCAGAACAAGACAAGAATCATCATGCAAAACACTTGCCTTGTAAACACTTTTGCAGTTATGTGCTGGAGTTTGCCAATTCTGTACTGTGGTCTTCTGGACTATGATGTAAATTACAGGAATATTTACGTCAAACTCCACCTACACTGGAGAATGCAGTGAGAGAAAATTTAAGGAAAGATTTTTGAAGGAATATAGAAACTTAAAAGTCATATATTTGTTCAGATCTATAGTACATAATTCCAGTATTAAGCTAAGAACATTGCAGAGGTTTTTGTTTTGATATACAGCAGTAATGTTGAAACCAAGTTTCTTTACAAGAGCTTTTGATGCATGGAAGATCAAAAGTTGCATCTCAAAGAGTTCTCAGCTAAGTGAATCTGTCTTGGATATACCTAATTTTAAACCAAAAGGTTTTTGTCCAAAGCCTGATGCAACTGAATGCGAAAAAGGTTTTATTTGGTGAACAGTAGAATTAATGAAGTCTTATTTCCTATTCATTGTGTCTCACAGATAGAGTCTTTAGGGTCTAATCTTTTTATGTACTTAAGGTATTTACAGTGTTACTATCCGATAGACATATTGAAGTATCTCATAATGGTTGAGTTGATGCTGCAACCCTTTTTGAAGTGATGAAACTAGTGCAGTGTTTACACATTAAAAAAAAAAATGTAAAAACTTAATACCTTTAATAGTCCTAATTTTGTTCCAAACATGGTTGTAATTTTCTAACAGTTATTCAAAATTTAATAAAGAAGCAGAGACATTCATAGGATGCAGGATAACAAGATTGGATGCTTCTGTCTCTTTTCACTGGAAATGGACATATCCTGTCATCCAAATAGGGTATATTGGAACATATTTAATACAGGAAGACATAGATGCAAGCTGGTATTTCTAAGAAAGGTAGATACCCATGTAATCATTGCATTTGAGAAATACTGAAAGAACTTTTAAATATTTTCTGAAAATATTTTGTGTCTGTGGTATTTTAGGATGTGATAAATCCAATGGAACATAAATGGAAAAAAAAAAACCCCACCTTTCAACACTCATGGTAAGAAGATGAATAGAAATACTGGAGTGCAACTTTGGTGTTCATAGTACATGGACACTAAAAAAGAAAGATGCTAGTGAACAGTTATTTTTCCTCATTAAGATGACCTACAAAGTGCATGAAGAAATAAGTGAAAACAATATGACTAATCAGACTAGGGAGCACCGTGTTTTGTGATCTGTGGAATTCTTTTAGTGTATAGCTACAAATATTTTCACATTTGTAAGTTTCATAGTGAAATTATTAGTTAAAATAATATTTTACTTGTGTTTTTTTCTTTTTTTTTTTTTTAGCCTTGCCCAACCCTCTAGAGCTAAAACTGAGAACAGCAAGAATTAGCTTACAAATCATCATAGAAAAAAAAAGGACGTTTATATAATGTTTATATATTTTACTCTTTCATTAGGAAATTCATTATAGAAAATATGAAGGACAGAGGCAGAGGAAATAAGAGGCTCAGTAGTCAATTAACTCTTAAACTGACATGTCACTAGAAAAGTGGCTGATGAATGGTGAAAGGATGATACAGTTACCAGAAGAGTAGTTTCTGAGCTTTCTGAGATAAATATTATGACAGTATTCAAAGATACAGCCTTTTCATGTTTACAATAGTTTTAGTTGTTGTAGTGCTCAATTATTTACATTTTATACTTTTAGTTTTAAAGTATTAGTTTAAACAGTATTAAAAGAAAAAACAAACAAACCAACCTACTGGTATGTTTTGCAATTAAAAGTGAGCAGCAGTCCCACTTTAAAACTATTGGTATATGTTTCCTCTCAACATCCCCTGAGAGTCTACTTGGGAAAGTAGTTAACACATTTATCTGTTTCACCTATTGTTTAGCCTGAAACAGCTGAGAAGCTCATTCTCTTCTCTGAGTTGCTGAAGCTCTTCCTTATGGCTGATTTTATATATATATAAAATATATATATGGAGGGGGGTTCATGATTTTGTTTGTTTGGGGTTTTTTTACTTGTTAGATATCTATCTTCTGTGTATATATATACTTGTATGTATGTGTTGGGGTGCGTGTGTCTTTGAATGTAGTCTAGATAATGTATAGGTGACTGTGCTTGTTTCAGAACTGATTATGTGAAGTATGCTATTAGCTTTGAATAATACCTAAGGTTCCCTGACAGTAATCAGAAAAATGAAAAAATTCAGTGTCTTCCCTGTGAATATCAGGTATTTCATTCCACGAGCACCAAGCTCTGAAGGCAATTTACCTTCTGACAGCAATCACAGCCATCACCCAAGTATATCTCAAAATGGGAGATCTAAATATTAGTGAACAGAAAAGTCTCTAGTCCATGCTGAAAACTATTGGGTAAAACCACACCATTTAGTCAGCTAAACACAGATGTGTGATACCATTTTAGATGTCCTGGGATATGCTCCCGCCTTCCATTTCACAAGGATGAGTTTCTCAAGTCTTCTGCGTGCAAGCCCCGTAGTCACCTGTTTGGGACAAAATAGGTTGTCAACCTATATTTTGTCCCAAAATAGGTTGGGACAAGATAGAATGGTATTAGACATCTATAACCAGACAACTGACCTCCACTTGTTAGAAGTGCCTTAGAAAATTTCCAGTCATCACTACTAATTTGCTGATGGTAAGTTCCCAGTTCTCTTAAGACCAATCCTGCAGGCAGATTTGGGGAGCAGCTGCTACCTACTAGAGGGGAGACACTCAGAGCACAGCAGGAGTACAGCTGACTCAGAAGCCCATACCTGGAGTGGAGTGGAGCAAGAAAAAGTAAGGCTCCTTGGTGTTGAGCTGTGTCCATGCTCAGCAAGGTGAAAGGATCTTGGTCTGAGAAGTTGAGTGTTTCATGGAGAGAGGCGTAGGGATGGTTGGCCTTAAATTTCTGAAGAAATGTGGTGGGAAGAAGGGAAAAAACTTTAGTTTAGATGCTTATGGCACTACTCTGTAGAGCAGGAGTGCAGAGAACGGCATGATGCATTGGTGGTCACGGTACCGAGTAAGCAATCTTGGCAGAGCTGGGAGCTTCTACAGCATCGGGGGTAGCAACTGTGCAAAATCTTATTTCGAAACTCCCAGCCTAAAACAGCTAGTAGCCCAGCCATGACACCTATTTTTGAGCTTCATATAGTATTCTTTGCTCTGTTTAGTTTATGGAAAAGCCTGTATAATGTAAAATGAAGATGAGCTAACATCACTGCTTGCTTCCACAAGTATTTCAAAAGAATTAGTGGAAAAACAAATTATAGAATAAACTAGGAATCAAATTTTTGCACACAAATGTGTCAGAAAAGCAAGCAGAGAAGGGAACAACACTGAAATAGTTCTGTACAACTACTGAGGAGACAGTAATATCACATTTTCATAAGTATGAGTTGTTTTTTATTTGATAGCTAGTACTGTAGTGGGGAAAAAGAAATCATAATGTGCACATTACTCAAAATTGCAGGATATTCTAATCCATTTTGCCTTTGCCCAATTTCATGGATACCATTTCCTTCCAGCCTGAGTTTCTAAAATGTGTATATCTGTATTCAGGTAAGTAGTGTGACAGGCTAAACTCAGTCCTCAGACATTATGAGGTTTTGTGATTGAAAGAGTTACATTAGGGTTACAAGTTACAACATGTATTCTACTCTACTGAGTGATAGATGTATGTTCGTCTCTCTTACATGAAATAGCTTCCTTTCTGTTTCACTGAAGAGTAAATTTTTTCCAGTAATCTGTGTAATCTCCAATAAACTGTGCTGACAGCACAGTTCCCACAAACAACTGACACCTGTTATCTTTTAGCCTACGATAACTTTTACATGTCCCAAAATACTGTGACATTAATACAGATATGCAAGAACTGATGATTTGCAGTACTTATTTTGTTGTGTTCCTTGTGGATGAATATGTTTAACTACAAGCAGCAAACTTTGGAAAGGTAATTTTAATGCTGATTTCAGGATCTGTAAAAAAATAAAAAAAAAAAAAAAGTATTTCTTCTTCAATGCATCATTGAAAATGACAGGTGCATAATTTCTCATTAACTCTAGCATGGATAGAAATATCTTGCTCTTGCCTGCCCCTATGTACTGTGTAGAATTATTGTTGTTTTGATCTGCATTGATTCAATTTCTTGATTTTCACTGCAAAAAGTACACATAGACACAAGGTATTTGTATTATACCAAGGCTATGAAGTCAAGCATGGAGAAGTTAAGACAGACAGCACTGAAGCTGCTCATACATATTTGTTAGTCAGAATTGTCTGTATGATCCCACGGTGGTTTTGTCTAGCAAATCCTTGTCCCATTCAGTATACAAAGTGGATGGCACTTTTATCAGACATTTAGTCAACATTTTTATTCTTTTTCTCTTCTGTCTATAATCATATCTATTTACTGTAAACTGCAGACAATGTGACCAACACCTTCATTAATTTTCTCGTTTTCTTCAACACAGCAGTATCTGGAAGCCTTGCAAAGACTGTGGCATTTAGTTTCACAACATTGTGGTGGTCAAAAGTACCTCTCAGTTTTGGTTTCCCACTGAGACAACCTATTTGTCTTTTCAGGCTTTTTTAAGTTATTATTATTGTAGTTAACTGTACAGGCTCTCTTGATAGCAGCTGACACCGCAAATACTCAGCAGTTCTGTAAATTAGATCTGCTTATCCCTGAAAATGAGAAATACAAAATAGTTTAGTGTAAGTTAGTTGAGTCACATCATATTTGTCACTTGCAAGCTTCTCACTATTGTCTGAAATAGATACATGCATGTACTCTTTTTAACTAACAGAGGGATGACAAAGCAGCTCAGGATTGTTCCTCCTTTGGCCTCCCATTCAGACTGGTAATGTTTAAATATAAAAGGGGATGAGGGAGCAAAAGGAGAAGCTGACCATAAAGTTCACAACAGGAGCAGGGACTGCCTTCCCTCCAGTCTCCTCACCCCTCTTGCTCTTTCACATCCTGCCCAGACCCTCAACTCACTTTTGGCAGGCAGCAAGGAGAGACAGCCCTGGGCCACTGAAGTATCTGATGAAATTAGTGACAGGGAACAAGAATATGCTGTGAAGAGATAAAATTAAGTTTTATTTTAGGAGACAGGCTGTATTTCTGACAGTTGGACCATCATTCTGAACCATATAGCCTCCAGCCCTATCCTGCCACTGAGGAACACATCAGCCTGAAAGATTAAAGTTCACCAAAATTATAAGACACCAAAATTGGGGCTTGATAATGGGAACTGTCATCTAACTTGAATAATAGTCCCATTCGTAATACTTATACTGGATTTTAATCTCACTTAAAGTGAAATTACTCTGGGGACTCAAAACAGAAGTGTTTGCAATTTAAATGCCTTTCGAGACTTTACACCTCAGATATAGTGTACAACCATGTGCTATCTACAAACATGTCTCTGTGTGTGTACAAGTATGTCTATGTCAATATATGTATTCCATATAGATATTTTAGGTAGATAGTAGTACACAGATAATAGTGAAACCAAGCAGCATAACGATGATTTCCTTCTTTAATTATTGTCAAAAAAATAGGTGTTTTTTTGGGAAACATCTGACAGCACATTATTTTCTGTTCCCCTTTTCAGTGGCAAGTATAAAAGTGAAATAGACTAGAGAGCACAGAGGAAAGAAAAAAAAAAGCGCAGAAGAAGGAATGCAGAGTAATAGAAAGCAAATTATTGTTATGATCAATTGTGGAGAAAAAAACCCATGTAAAATAAAATACTTCCTTCTTGTAATATGTGCTATTGAAAGGACTGTGAAGCATCCATACAGTCTTCTTTGTTCTATGACCAGAGCTACCAAATACTTTCTGTGCTCAGGACTGAGCACAGAAAACACTGAATTAAATTTTCTCAAGGCTAAAACTTCTTCATATTTTTAGCATATATTTATATCACTACTCATAAATTTGCTATTAGAGACAGGCTTACAGTGAGTTCTCAGTGGGATACGGAATTTCATGCTAGTTATACAGTGCTGGCCACAGCTTCTCCTTTTCTGCAAAAGCTCATCAGTTTGTGTAAATTATCATTGCTCTTGCAGGTAGAACTTTATTATAGGTGATGCACATATGCCAAACTCATCTAGTATTATAACACTTTCTGTCACCTTCATCCAAACAACATCTGGCAGCAGTTCCCAGAGTGACATTTCAGACATGGAAGCAGAATTAATATGAAGAAAAATATAGTGGCAGTGGCAATACAACCAGAGAACAACTTCCTTCCCAGTTAAGTCAAGATGCTTTTATGTCCCCGTGTCTTAGGAGTCCCTATTAATTCCCATTAGTTTTTTTTCTGATACGTAGCTTCCAATAGTCCATTTTTCCATAGTATTCAAGGTCAACTGCTCTCCATGAAAGAGAGCAAGAAAGGTGGATGTCAGGTCTTTGAACCTGGCATCCAAGACTGAGGTGAAGATGTGCTCCTTCGAACTTGTAGGGTATTGTATACGGGTTTGCTCTTTCTCTGTGCTTAACGTGCTGTGAACCAAATTCACTGTAACATCAGCAATCACTTCAAAGTCCCCTAAAGCAGAAAGCCTACTTCCACCCACTCTGGCTTGTTAGATCTGTGTTGTTGCATGTCACTACTTAGCAATCTCTTCAAAAATTCCAGTGAAATCCACCACAAACATAAAAGGTGAGGAAAAAATTTTTGTTTTATTAGAGGCTTGAACCTAGTATTATGGGAACTAAACTCAGGCTCTTAATTACTAAACTTAAATTTTGAATATAAATGCAAAATGTAAGAAATTCTGACAAAGTAGTAGTTTAAGGTTTCCAAAGAAGGAAAGTTCTAAAAATTTCAAATATTTTATCTGAGAAATTCAAACACACATAATGTACAATTATGTGTCATGCCATCACTTATTTGCTTTGCCAAATACACACAGGATTTCTAAACCACATAGATTGCATATTGTAGACTGCACCTTGTCATTGTTTACCTACAAAATAGAAGAGGAAACCTTTTTAAAGAGCTTTGAAGTATTGTACAGACTTCCCATAATAAGACATCACTAGCTGGATTATAGATCTCTATCACACTTCCTAGCACATAGTCCCAGTTCCTTCACAAGTTAAGTAATTGGGTCACTTACCCTTCATGGGTAACATAATTCCTACTAGCTGCCCTTACTAGCTTTTTTTGTGTGTGCTATGTGTCACTTGTTCTGCTACGAAAATAAAGTTTCTCTGATGTGGAGGATGTAGAAATGGAACCCAGGCAATGAGAGAACATAAAGAAATAGCTATTTGCTGTATCTGCGCTTTCATATGGGGATCTTTTCAAGTTTACAGTGTAGCTTTTTTTGAGCTTTCATATAGCTTATATATCTCAGGATTCATTCTTTTTTTTTTTCCTTTTCCCTTGTCTCCTACTCCACTGTGTGTTTCTGAGCTTTTTATACTTTTGTTTTGCTCTTTACATGTTTCTGCCTTAATCAGTATAGCTTCTCTTATTCTTCCAAGTCTTTCATGTATCTTCTGTAACTTCTTATATAAAAAGCATAGACAAAAACAAAACAGAAAAATTCTAACATGTCTGAAAGAAAATACTAAATATTTTAATAGCCACAAGTAACCCATATTCAGCTGTGCCACAAAACAAAGTAATACCACTAATTACAAGCTTCTGTTGTTATCAGCAGCAACCTTGAGAACTCCCCTTATACACTGAAGAGTTTTTAATTATTTACACTACTGCAAACATTGGAATTCACAGTGTCTCTTCTTTGTTTACCATTGCGTCCCCAAGGGACCAAGGAAAGGAGAATACAAAATCAATTTCAATCCTTATAGCTCTCTGAACAACCCCGTACATCCATTTGGAAGAAAAAGAAATGTGACACTAAATACTTTGGGGATCTGAATCAAGTTTCTATCTTGTGTGTGCCTAAGTATCAAAGAAGTCCAAGAGGAGGAAAAAGCCTATTAGACTTTATCATCTGGCCACCACCTTTTTAAATGCAGCAAATCCTTCTCAAATAGAGGCTGTAAATAGAAGACAGTGACAACAGAAACTTCATCATTAATTTCCCAGGAACTAATTGCAGAGGTTGGATAATTTTACACTGACATCAGTGACACCCTGCAACTGTGAGTTTTCATGATTTTGTTTGCAGGCCACAGTCTTCTGATGTCTTGGCCGTAAGATATCCTGCCTGCCGGTGATAATGCCCTTGCTTGCTGGGACCTGTGCTCCTGCCAGGCTCCCTCCCTGCCCCGGGGCTCTTTTTTCCACTTTGCCATCCACAGGTGGGGAATATCTCACAACATGATAAGCACAATGGAAAAGCAGAACATTTCAGCACATCTGAAAGCTTTCCATCAGGTTTCTGATAAGAAAAAATAAAATCTTTCTTCTTGTCTGGAAAGCACAGAATGATCCATTAGAACATTGTTCTCAACCCCAAGGACTAGCAGCAAGGGCCAGGAGGAAATGCAGAGGGCACTGGTACTACAGCTGATGAAAATAAGAATTTAGCTCCTTCTGACACATCTGTTGCCCATGCAGCTCTCTGACCAGCTTCATTCTGCCATGTCCTCCTGTCAACACTGAGCCTTGGATAAAGCACTCAGCAGAAAACTATGAAGGCGCAGGCAAGTAACCAGGGTGGGGAGCTGCTCTTCTCTTCTCGGGGCCATGAGTGCACCTCCTTCCCCAGGGTTCTGCTGCCTCTGCTCAGGGCCAGCTTTGCCAGAGCAGCTCTGAGACACCTTAGTAGTGGGTCAAGCCCATCTCTCAGGCACTGCATTTAAGCTGAGGGTCTGGGCCTTGGTCTCTGCCTGAGCTACACTGCGGCTGCCTCGTCTCTGTGGATTTGTCTGGAGATCTGGACCCTTGGCTGTTGAACCTGGTTGCTGTCCCTGGACTTGCTCTGTTCTTCTTGTCCAGGTAGTGTGGGGACCAGCCCCCTTTGGTGAGGCCACAATGAGATTTCAGTGTGAGTTAGCAAGTAAATAACTGCACTGCTGAATATACAATCTAAGCAGGATTTTGCAGATGCTTTGAGATACATATGTTTTCCATGACTAAGGAAAAAGAAGAAGTAGTGAATTACAGTAACTGAAATAACTGCTTTTACTAATGAAAGCACTCAAAAATTATTTAAAAATTTTCTCTTGTTTACCTAGCTACAAAATTGTAAGGCAGGTTGCCTGGAGACAATCAAGGTCAGACAATTGTCAGTAGAGAAGGCATATATAGTGTTCCTATATAGATTAACAGGAAATTGCTTTTATCTCCAACCTCTCTTGGTAGCACTGATCACTTAAAGTCAGTGGCACAAAAGTTTGGAAATGCAGCTGCAAGGAAGTGATTCAAGAATTTTGGCTTCTGGATCTGTTCCTCTATCATCATCAGAGAAAGATCTCTTGGGCTTAGACTCACTTTCAGAGGTGGCAGCTGGTAGGGAGAATACGGTTTTACAGCAACTACTAAAGCATGAAGTGGCTGGTAGTAGCAGCTGTCCAAGAGGGAAACGCACATCCCTCTAGCAGAACAGAGAAGGAATGGTGAGCAGGATCCTCTCTTGTTGGTGAACCTGGGAGAACCCAAGGACAAACACCAGAATTTGACACAATCCTACCTGAGTCAACAGTGATTCCTGTGAGGGACACCTGAATGGTCAAGAAAGGAATACAGAATGCATGGAGGAAAGGCCTCAGGTTTTGATGCAGGAGTACGTTATACTTTAGACCTCAGAATGTGGCCATGTGATGAGACCCAAGACTCTGCTGAGATTGATGTGATTTACTGTCCAATTAGCACTGACATCTGCATATACTGGAGTGCCTTATGAAGGACTTCTGTACATCTGGACTCTGTCTGTAGTGTCACTTTTCCGTTATGCCAATATCTGAGAAGCTCGGGGTCAGAAGTTTAGGTATGGTGTTTAATACTCCCAAGGACAACATTAACTGTGAGGTTTTGTTCAGCCTTGTTTTCTACCTCCTCTCTCTCACATAAACAACCTTCCTAGTTTCTAGGGGGGTACGCTTGCGTCTCTGTTCCATAAACACAGCATGTGCTTGGGGAAGAGTCTGGGTGCACAGATCTTACAAGTGTCTACAGGAAGGACATGTCTGCTGCATGGAACTTTCACTGGGTTATCTCTACTCTATGTCTGCAAAGCAGTGTGAAGCACTGAGATTACAAAGCTAATGATCTGAATATCCTTCTTTCTCTGAATTTTTTTTCTTTTTTTTTATTTACAGCACTGACAGTCTTCCTTAATTCCTCCTATTCTGCTCAGTAAAGTGTTATCAGACCACTTGAATGTAAGTACTACCTCATTCACCTTAACTAGAATGATCCAGCATTTTTGAATCTATGGAAACAAGCAGTTATTTTACTGCTCAGCAGGGTTTATGCCTTACTTAGGCCAAGAAAATTAACACTAATTAAGATTCTTCTTCAGATGAGTGAGAGCTGGCATCAACTCTGAAAGCTGAAAATGTTAATAACTTTATGCAAGCCTATGCTTTGGCATAAATTCAGCAAGTTAGATGTGCTTTAGATATACAGTTTTGCTACAGAGCCTTTGCTTTGACGTTAGCCAAGCAAGCTTGATGTGCTTGCTGACTGCTGAGCAAGTTATTTTATATAGGTTCTTTTCTTTGACATCACCCTATTTGGCTAAGGGTGCTAAACTATTCACAGTTTCAGTCCTGCAAATAGGAGGTATCGATCCATTGACCTCATTGAAGCATTTACATTGATATAGGCCCTGGAAAGTAAAGATGATGAGTTTGTCCTTATGAATGTTTTTGACTTGAAATCAGTCTGGTAAGCAAGGAGTGCCGAGTCAGTAAATTTAAGCACTTTAGGTGTGACATAAACTGCACTAGCTAGAAGTGATAATCAAATGATCTTATCAAGGTTTTGACTTTGGTTTTGATGTTGTTGTAATTCAGCATCTTTTTTTTGTCTTCTCTCTGTCCTCTAGATTCTTTTTCCTTCTCTGTTTAAAGTTGGAGCCATGAAAAACCTAACCTAGCCATGGGAGAGAAAAACAAAGTTTTCCTTTTTGTGAACTAGAGACAAGTTGAAGGACTAAAAGAATGGTAATTTAGTAGTATCCTAATTCATTTTAGGTTTTGGTAAGCCTCTGCTTTTTATATGTTGGTCTTTCACTTACACTTAAAAATGTCTTGAAAGTTATATATGTATCTGTAAAAATTTTTTTATTGGGAGTGTATCTGGATGAAAATCAGGTCAAATCTTGTGGACTGCACAGGAAATGTTGTGCAATGTTTTTTCTTCTGTCTTTTTTTCTTTTTTGTAGTGACTGAAGCAGGAATTTCTTCTGGCTTGTGGATAGAATATAGATAAATGTCAGTATGCTTTTTTTTTTTTTTTTTTTTTCAGTATCAGAGCAGTGAACAAAGTTAGTAACTGGGATGTTAGTGATCCTTGGCAATTTTAAACTGGAAAATGTACCCCAAATTTTTTATTTTTCCATTAGAAAAATCTAGCTATTTATTCTGAAGGCTGTTCTCAAATCTGTTTTCTCCCCAGATATCACAATTTTTTCTGCCATTACTAACTTTAAGGAACTTGAAAAAGGAATGAAGACTGAAAATCTGCAGTACTAATGCTTGCTCTTTCGATATAGTCAAGGGCCTTATCAATCTTAGACAAGGCAGAGGCTTAGGATTTCTCTGGTCTCCTGCTACAGTTGTGGGGTTTTTTTAGATCTCCACATGCAAATGCAGAATGAAAAAAAAAAAAAAGCAACTAATATTTAACTAAAATCACAGAAGAGTTACATAAGCTGGAGAAGTTTTTTATAAGGTGAGGCTGGTGTCTCTTTACCCCATTAACTAGGAGGGAAATAACTACTGAAAAGAAGGAAATCTGCGCAGAACAGCTTCACAATTTCTGAAAATAAAATTCTGTATCAAGAGTCAAGCAAATATGATGGTAGTTATTTAACCTCAAAACATGGCCGAAGAAAGACCTGGAATAATATCTGAGAAGCAATTCGCTTTGGGGTTGTATTGAAAACCTCTGAAGATTATAGAATGAGAAGAACAATATCTACCTGCTGCTATTCAGGAGAAATTAAAAAGCCATAATAATGCACATTATGTTGGCTGTGAATGGGACATATTCCCCATTGGTGAAATCACTTTAACCACTGCTTCTTAATGCTGCATGAAAGGGGTGCTGGTCGACAACCAGCTGAACATGAGCCAGCAGTGTGCCCAGGTGGCCAAGAAGGCCAACGGCATCCTGGCCTGCATCAGAAACAGTGTGGCCAGCAGGACTAGGGAAGTGATTGTGCCCCTGAACTTGGCACTGGTGAGGCCGCACCTTGAATCCTGTGTTCAGTTTTGGGCCCCTCACCACAAGAAGGACATTGAGGTGCTGGAGCAGGTCCAGAGAAGGACAACGAAGCTGGTGAAGGGTCTGGAGCACAGGTCTTATGAGGAGCAGCTGAGGGAACTGGGGTTGTTTAGTCTAGAGAAGAGGAGGCTGAGAGGAGACCGTGTCACTCTCTACAACTACCTGAAAGGAGGGTGTAGTGAGGTGGGTGCTGGCCTCTTCTCTAAAGTAACAAGTGATAGGACAAGAGGAAACGGCCTCAAGTTGTGCCAGGGGAGGTTTAGGCTAAATATTAGGAAAAATTTCTTTACTGAAATAGTAATCAGGCATTGGAACAGGCTTCCCAGGGAAGTGGTGGAGTCACCATCCCTGGAGGTGTTCAAGAAACGTGCAGATGTGGTGCTTAGGGACATGGTTTAGTGAGTTAGGTGGTATTGGGTTGGACTTGATGATCCTTGAGGTCTTTTCCAACTTTAATGATTCTATGATTCTATGAAGTTACTTGCTTCTTCTAAAGAAAGAGTAAAACACACCTTTTCTTCTAATATAATCAGTTATTTCATTGGCAGACAAAAATACCAACTTTTCTCTTCTGCCTTTCATCTTCCCCTGCCTGACCTAGCCCAAAAGAGCAACAGTGAATTTTCCTTCATTCACATGTCAGCTATTAGTTCAGTTCTGGTGTCATTAGTCATATAATCAACCTCCATTTTCAAAACTTATGTCTGAAAATGAGGGTGATCTATTGCTGATTTTTATTGCCAGTAGGGCTGCAAGTGCTTGAAGTAGCACTAAAGTCTGCCCCTGTCTTGCTTTATTTTCCTCAGAGGCAGTATTCAAAGAGCATTACCCCTACTGTATTAGTGGACTGCTGTTTATCTATACCCCTCTGAACAGAAAGGCATTCATCAAAGTAGCTATGTTCCCTTTGCTTGGTGTTCAGCTAACACTTCATTTTCCTTAAAGCTTTATGGTAAGAATGTCATTCTCAGCTCGTTGAGATCAAGAGCTGTTGAGCCAGGACCTTCTAAAGCCTGTGACAATGCCATGGCTCAGTGTGACAGAAGGGCTGTGTCAATGATGTCATGAAGGCTTTGACGTGGCAACAGGCAAGCAAGATAGAGCAGCTACAGAGCACTGCACCATTTTATCAGCATAGCCCACAGAGGCCTGACAGTTTTTTTGATCTAAAATAAGTTCACTAAAGTTGCTGCTCCAATAAAGGATCATTATCTTAGTAAGCCAGATGCTCTAACCTACTGCCTTCACAGAGTATGATCTCAGATGACAGCAGGCTAAGGGTAGCCATCTAATTACTTGGAAAAGGCCAAATCCTGACATTGGCCCCACAAAGCGACCAGCTAGACCAGTAACCCTACCAAAGCTCCTACCTTGATATCAGTCTAAGTCAAAACTAGCAGTACCTATAAAGCCCCTAATTTAAATCGAGCTGCCTTTGAGTTTTGCCTCTTAAATAGATCAAAAAAACATGTTTTATGTATTATCCCGCAAATGTAATATGTCCCTTAGCTTCTGAGGTTGCTTGCCTGGGGCTTTTCAGAGTGTGTGCTTCTTATGTTCATGATAACTGCAACAAATTTGTGGCTGCTGCTAGGACCGCTAAGTGACATCTGAATTAAAATGTAAGAGTTTCTGGTGCCCCGAAGCATGAGGAACTGGCATTTATCATTCACATTTCCTGTTGGTAATTTTGGGGAGATCTACTCTATCTATCAGATATCACCACATAACAGTGTCAGAATGGCGTAAAAGGACATCGTATTAATTCTTTTGCTACTGTGGATTTTCATGTTTCCTTGGATCTACTGCTGCGTATGTGCCAGCTTGCAGTGGATTTGGGACATTTCACAGAAGTGAAAAACTACCTTTCCATGATTAAACACAGGACTTAGTGCAAGGTCTCAGGTCATTCTGTATTGTAAGTCTGAAGAGGGTCAAATAAGTGCCTTTGGAAGTTTTTCCAATGATCATCAGTAAGAAGGTTTATTGTTCTGAGAGCTGCACATTCTCCCAGGCAGTCAGAGATACCAGTTCTAGCCTCAAAACTGGTATAAATAGTTTCTATTTTCTCTGGTCATTTTTTCTGTCCTTGTGGTTCAGTTTTTCCTCCCACCTATCTCCTCAGCTGCACAAAATCTGTTTTCTGGTGGGCTGAGCAGGAAACTTGATCACTGAACTCAGCTAATTAAAAGTACCCTTTTAAAGAAAAAAAAATAAGACCACAATGTGCCAAAATTGGTTGTGACAGATGGCATCTGTTTTGCCCGCCCCTGCTTCTGTGTGCCTTTAAGAAGCCTCGGTGATGGGGAGCCTCCAGAATGACAGAGAAGTTGCTCCTTTCTTTAAGGATGTGTTGTAGGTGCTTAAAGAGGGGTGGCTTGGGAGACTACAGATTGCGACCAGGTGCAGCTTCTGGAGACACCTTGAGACTCCAATGAGGTGTAGAGAGATATCAAAGCAGGCTAGGTAGAGTAGCTCTGCTCAGAAAGTAATCAACTAATTAAAGTCTAGAAACCAAGCAAATGGAAAAATTTAATTTCGAGACCATTTCATACAATCATAGAATGGCTAGGGTTGTAAAGGACCTTAAAGATCAAGTTCCAACTGCCCTGCCACGGGCAGGGACACCCTCCACTAGACCAGGTTGCTCAAAGCCTCATCCAGCCTGGCCTTGAACACCTCCAGGGATGGGGCATCCACAACTTCCCTGGGCAACCTGTTCCAGTGTCTCACCACCTTCACAGTGAAAAATTTCTTCGTAATGTCTAGTCTAAACCTACTGTTTTTCAGCTTATAACCATTACTCCTTGTCC
>NW_010132858.1:0-429 GCF_000699245.1 Pterocles gutturalis
GATGGGGAGGCACTCTTGATCAGTGAGTGCAGTGAGAGAGCAAGGGATAACTGGTATAAGCTGAAAGAAGGCCGATTTAGACTAGACATTAGGAAGAAATTTTTCACTGTGAGGGTGGTGAGGCACTGGAACAGGTTGCCCAGAGAAGTTACGGGTGCCCCATCCCTGGAGTTGGTCAAGGCCAGGCTGGATGAGGCTTTGAGCAACCTGGTCTAGTGGAGGGTGTCCCTGCTCATGGCAGGGGGGGTGGAACTTGATGATCTTTAAGGTCCATTCCAACCCAGAACATTCTATGATTCTATGAAACAGCCATAAGCATGTAGCCCCATGATGGAAGAATTACTTGATACTAAATGACAGTTCATGTAGTGAAAGTGTCCTCATGGTTCAGTCATATTGTTCCTATTTTTTCATGAGATTCAAGATCGG
>NW_010132858.1:442-13463 GCF_000699245.1 Pterocles gutturalis
GTTTTGCCCTACAGTACCGCTGACAGACCCAAATTTGTCATTGTTATTGCTTTCTCAGGCTCTACCAGCAGATGTTCTTTCCATTTTGCAGTAAAGCTCTTCCAGTATACTTAGCTGCTCAACTGAATTTCAATGTGAACTACTGCAGTGGATAGAGAATATACTGTTTGCAGGCTGACAGTTTTATGGTTGTTGAAAAAACTGTCAGTTCTCTGCTTTTGTACTCCTCCTGTTATGTGGGACAGTCAGTTCTCTAAAGGGTCCCTCAGAGATTCTCTCTAGCACGACTTGTAGCTCTGAATATGTGAACTCAAACTACAATATAAATTCTTGTTTGCAGCTGAATTTAGGGTACAACTCCTTGGTGGTGCCTTAGCACTGATTCTCAAAGAAAGAAGTTAGCACTGCACTAATGAAACAGTGCTTTTAACTATGTAACGGTTAAACGTTAGCAGCTGACCAGGCAAACCCAATGCGAGCAATTTCCCAGACACTATGGGGAGACCTGCATCTGAATTGCTAATTGAATATGTTCAGGGGAGACCTCGAGAGTGAAGATGGTGATGGTTGATGTCTGGCAGGTGTCATTGCAGTGCCATCTCTCTTGTACTTACTGGCAGTGGGGTTTTTTTTTGGGTTTTTTTTGGTTTTTTTTGCTTGACTTTAAACACAGCCCAAACATTCATATGCCTTCTTTAGACATGTGTCTTACATCATGGGGTAACACAGGTTTTAGCCTGTGATCTTACTTTCATTTGTTACATAGTCTTGGAGACAATTATGTTGAACTGCTATTGTCTTTGAGGTTCTGCTAGTTTTTTATTAAACTAGATTTTAATTACATTTTATGGTTTGGTCTTTAAACTTACTCATTCTTACATTTAGCACAAAACTTAATTTTTGACCCACAGGACTTGGCCTGATGGTCTCGTGGTGAACAGCTCAACTCATGCTTGTTAATATTGCCACCGTGTGGCTGGATTAGATTTGCAACTGGGTTTTTTTTTTTTTGTTTGGTTTGATTTGGGTTTTTTTGCCTACTTGTCTTGGTCCTTAGTGCTGGTAGCAGGTTTTAAGCAGTTATGAAGGTGACCAGGAGCGTGAAACACACTAATCCATTGAAGTTCTCAGTACCAGTGAGTTCATTTTCCAAGGAGGCTGGCACAACAAGACAGGAGATACTGTCAGTAAGACAAAATTAGATTTGTAAAAACTTCCATGACTTTTGTGTTGCTTTTGTAGAACAAGTGGTATTGATACAGATCTGAATGAGGAAGAAGGCTATGTATGTAGCAGGCTTTACCTAAGGAAAATACTACAATTTCATGGTTTTGCTCTTTGGTTTTTATGAAGCTATGTGTGGTGGAGAAATTCACAAAGATGTGGGCCAGATCCAATCTCCCAATTACCCAGATGACTACAGACCTTCCAAAGAGTGTATCTGGAAGATCACAGTTTCTGAGGGCTTTCACATAGGAATCACATTCCAAGCCTTTGAGGTGAGAAATGTTATTATATATTATATTATGGATATTATTTTGCCACTGTAGATCCTTTAAAATTAAGAAGGAAATGATATATATAATAATTTTTTAAAAAGTTTTTGAATACATCAGAATGTAATTTTTCCTCACCAAAAGTTTGCTCAGAGATTTTGAAGTCAAGTTTTAAATACGATGAGTTTTCAAAAATAGTTACTCTAAACAGGAGGAATTGGAAGGGGCAAAAAATTTGCAAAAATGTTAAGTAAGGACTCATGAGTCCTTAAGCTTTTTCTCTGGTCAAATGAAATTGTATGGTCACAATCCAGGCAAAAAACTCCTCTTGGTGTCACTGGGGCATGGCAGGTTGCAGGATGTTTGTGATTCTCCAAAGAAACATCATGTTCCCAGATGGTAGACAGGCTTTGAAGAGCTCATCCTACTGGTTATAGGATGTCTTGCCCTTTTAGCTAGGATCTGTTTCTGACTACTTATGTCTAAGTCCCAGGCAGGAGTGGAAAGGACCTGAGTTGGTGCATAAATCCCATCTAACCCATAAGCTCCTGTGGCTTGGGCACACTTACGGTGCTTGTCCTGGAAAAGGCTGATACCACTGCCTGCATCCCCACAGCTATTCCTTGAACCTTTCTGTTTGTTCTGCTCTGTTCCTTACAGCTTCTCATGGAAAAACAGCTTGTAGATAGGGACCAGGTTTCACCAGAGGGTAGCCACGAAATAGCAGTAGAACTGACACGAGCGTGGGCTTGAATGCAATTTCAAATACAGGAGAGTTCAATGGCAGCCCAGCCCTGAGGCAAGTACCTAGTTGTGACCAGTTGTTTGAGATGCTCCTTTGATCTCTAGCCAAAGACTAACTGGTTAGCTAGCCTGACTCAGAGCACTCATACCAGGGTATATGAGCCGCAGGCACACCCTTTTCGCGTTGCAGATTGAATGGCACGACGCATGTTCTTATGACTACCTGGAGATCCGAGATGGCCTCACTGAGTACAGCCCACTGATTGGTCACTTCTGTGGCTACGAGAAGCCAGAAGATATCAAATCCAGCTCAAATAAAGTATGGATGAAGTTTGCTTCTGATGCAACCATCAATAAAGCAGGCTTTGCAGCAAATTTCTTTAAAGGTATGTTGTCTAGTACCTCTCAAGGTCAAAACTGGGGACCATTCATCCGTTAACATACTGACATCCCAAAATGATCAGTTACCATTCTATCTACTTGTCATTAAGAGTTCTTAGACAATATTGAGTTTATATACAAATTGCTTTGAGAGTGTAGAGGGGTTTGACGTTGAGGCATGAATACTGCCTCCCCAATTAAGACAGAAAGAAAGCCTACTGGAGCAGTACAAGCACAGGCACTAACGCCTTGTGTTGCACAGCTGGACAGAATGTGACCTCCATTTATCCATGCCAGGGGACACTGACATTTTCAAACAAGGTACTAGTACTGTACGAAGAGTGTTAAAACCAGCTGTCTACTTAAGTTCTATTCCAAAAGAAAATTATGGAGAGAGAGTAAATTTGATTTCAAGTACTTTAGGAGACAAATGTGTTCCTGAACTAAGATCCTCTTCAGGAAGATGCCACTGAAGACTAAAATTCTTCTTGAGAACTGAACCCAAGCCATGGTCTTTTTCCAGTATCTTGATAGGGGCAAGAACCAAATATCTAACCACTTGGAAAAATACCTGCAGAGCTGCTGTGAGGTAGATAGTCATGTTTCTCTCTGCTTCAGTGACAGTTGTACAGAAATAACAGCTGCAATGCCAATATTTGGATTGCGTAAGTCCTTTATTTGTTTTTACCTTAACTTTTGTCTTGCATCAAATTTAAAGGACAATGTACTCTGTGAATTATACTTTATTTCACTATCTCATTAAGCAATACAGCAAACAAGGACAGCAGGGATCAATCCCCTTTTCTCAGTCTAGTGTATCATGTGAATTCACTTATTCACTGTTCAAGTCATATGATTTCGTAATTTATAACCCGTAATTCTTAATCCATGCATTTATGTGGAAAAAAAAATGTTAGTGTTTAATTCACAAAGTATGTTGTCCTGTAAATTTGAGAGGTCCAAACGGACCATGACAAAGGGTGATTGCAAGATCTTTGGCAAATACTGTGATGTTTAATTCTGGTCCCTGAACAACTCTCACAGTGCCTAGACCTTCTTGTTTAAATTTCTCAGGTTCCATAAAGACAACAGAGAATACTTCCTCCTAAAGACATTTTGGCTTCTTTCAGGAGCTGCTAGTGCAGGCTGGCTGTGGCAGAGATGTCTTCCAGGGATTAGCACTGCATGGGGACTCCTTGGCCTGCAGCAAGTCATTCTCTAGAATCTGAGGTTCTTCCCCTACAAACTTGCAGGAGAAAGTTACACAGCTGAACCTGGGACACTTTCATTGTTATACAGATAGTCAATTTATTTATTTTTTAAATAAAAAATGCACAAACATGCACCGCTAGTACGATTTGAAACCCAGCTATTGCCTATGGAGTTTTTGCTGGCAGACTAGGTCTTGCACGGTCTGCTCAGACGTCACTTGTTTGAACCAGAAACTGTGTAGCTCGTGGCTGGTTAGGGTGTTGTTAAGTCCATGCCAGTAAGTCCAGCTGAGGAGCAAAGTGTATATGCCTGGACCAAGCACTACAGTAGCCATAGCTACACAACTTCTAGCAAGGTTGCTTTGGGGGCAGAGCTGAAGTCAGTTTGCAAAAGCTGGGTAGACATACTTGTAGGCTGCATGCAGGATTTCAAGCTGGGATCTGAAGTCTGCAGCCTGTACCTCAATATCTAGAGGGATTGTGACTGCCAGCCACTCCATGAACAAAATAAGTGAACAAATTAGATTAGTGCTCTGCAGCACTTTTGAGACTGTCACCCATAGCTGACTGAGCAATGGGTCAGCTTTGCCTTAATGAATTATGAAAGTAATAGAGCTTTAATTACATGTCTTACAACATTGAAAGAAAACAACCCAGCTTAAAAAAAACCAAACAGAGTTAAGGATGGAACTGAATGTTATATTTTGTGAGAACTTGCAGTGGTAACTTCTAGCTTTTCAGAGAAAATAAACCTGCAGACAGCTTGCAGAGAGTAAGACAGCTCAGAGGGGGTACGCCATGGGTCACATCCGAGAGACAGTGTCAGGAAAATATGAAGAACAGTTACCTCATGTCCATCCCATCATATATATCTCAAGGGAAAGCTCTAGGATTATTCTTTAGTACTTCTCTTCATTTTGGTAACAAATCAGTGAAGCCTATTTTGTATATGGTTGAAGTGTTAGTTGTGTTATGCTTGTCTTACACTCATGTTGTTGTGCCTTTCTTCTTCATGGCAAACATTAGAGGAAAGACAATACTTTGGCAAATATACCTGCCCATAGCCAGGATTCCCATGGTAAAGACTGATCACTGGGGTTTTTTTGATGATCATAGGAGTTGCAGCCTCTCTTTTCTTTGAAGCAAGTGATTTAGCAGCCTGATTAGAAGCTATTGAACCTGTACCCAAGCAAAGTAGTACTCTACTTTCTTCATAGTGAATCCATAAACAGAAATAAGAAAACAAAAATCTGTTTGGACTGGAACTGTTGCACTGAGGGGGTTCCTGACTGTGGGAAGGCTTTGCAGGAAGACAGTGTTATCAGTAGAAGAGAATAGAATATTTCAGTTAGAGGGAGCTACAATAATGATCTAGTCAAGACCGTTCTTATTTGATCTACATAGCAGTAACTGTTACTGGAACATTATATTGGGTGTGGGTGTCAAGGTGTTGGCAGTAGGAGGCTACAGGGACAGCCCTGTGCCAGACAGATGGTTCAGGCTGGCTCCACAGTGGGCCCACTGCAGGACATGCAGCTGAGCTGGTGGTGCCTCTGTGAAAACATTTAAAGAAAGGTAAAAAATGATGGGGAGAGACTCTTGACTAATAACTGTAATTGTAGTCTTGTGCAGTCTGGTGCTAGGAGTGCTTTAGCATGCATGAGGTTTGCTGCGGTGCCTGTTCCGCGGGCTCAGCTTGTCAGCTAGTGCTCTGGTCCTTCTGTCCAGGAGTGTTGAGTGAGGAATATGAGGCTGTTTGGGTGGTCAGGAAGGTGTGACTTCTTCCGGTTTTCTCCTGACAGAGACTGATGAATGTTCTCTGCCAGACAACGGTGGGTGCGAGCAGCAGTGTGAGAACACACTGGGCAGTTACAAATGTACCTGCGAGCCTGGCTATGAGTTGACAGCTGATAAAAAGAGCTGTGAAGGTAAGTAACCTACAGATTGAGGCATCTGTCTATAGGAGGGGTACTACAGCTAATAATGAAATTGAACAATCTTGGAGATTATTTTCCTTGCCCCCACATCCTTTTTGTTTCTGTTTGTCTCCCCCCACCTGAAAAATTTCTTTTTGTCAACATCCTCCATTGAAAAACAGGTTTTGGTTGAAAAACTGAAAATGTTCTGATTCTTGCCTGCTAAACATAGATTCATATCACAGAATCATAGCATGGCTTGAGTTGGAAGGGACCTTAAAGATTATCTAGTTCCAAGCCCCCTGCCACGGGCAGGGACACCTTCCCCTAGACCAGGTTGCTCAAAGCCTCACCCAGCCTGATCCTGAAGACTTCCAAGGAGGGGGCATCCACAACTTCTCTGGGCAACCTGTTCTAGTGCCTTACCACCCTCGTGGTGAAGAATTTCTTCTTTATATCTACCTACTCTAAATCTACCCTCTTTCAGTTTAAAGCCATTACCCCATGTCCTATCACTACATTCCCTCATAAAAAGTACTTTTACGTCTCTAAACCCGGTTGTTCTTCATGTCCAGACATCCCTGGTCAGACTAGATCTCCCACAGTACAGCATAAGGGAGGATGGGTATTACAACCTAAACGTTCAACAGCCCAAAAGTATTTCAATCTAAGGCTGAATTTGTTTTTTTTTTTTTAAAGAAATTTCTTTTGTGGACTAAAATATCAATGTTTTGCCTGCATACATAACAGACATTCTCCATACTAAGGAGTAAATTCCTTTCTTCTGTCATGGGGGGAAAAAAATCATGTCTTCAATGGGAACTGTTTCTATCAGCTATCTACTTATCTCTTGCAACGTGTTTACTTCCACCAACAATACAACTGTTGGTGTGGTGAGAATCCACCCATTGTACTTGTCTGGTAGCTCTGCCTTTCGACAGAGATGTCTAGGGAGCTCCACACGCTGTGTGTGATGCTCTCCAAGTCACACGGTTTGTCCTGACTTCTACTCCTGTCAAACTGTTTATGGAAGGCTGCTATCAGCTTGGTGAGGGCAGAATTAAAAAGGCAAAAGGCCTTTGGAAGCTTTACTTCATTTTAAAAAATAATTTCTTGCAATTTTGAGCAAGCCAGTTAGTAAAACTTGGCAAGCATTTTTTGAACTTTACTTGTAACCTCCTATTTTAATCTTAATTTGTGGGCAATACAGGAAGGATAATCTTTGAAATTGCAGTGACACACATTGGAGTAAATTGCTTTTGTTCCTCCAAACATGCTTGCTTGCTACACTTTTTTTATTAAAGCTCCCCTTTGAATGCAAAATGATGCTGGGAACCAGACACAGGAAGCTTTTATCCGTGTAGGCTTTGAAGATCTTGCCGTATCTCATTGCTCCCAAGAAACAGCAAAAAAAGTTGCTTTGTTGCAAATAGAATTTTGCAGCAAAAGAACAAACTGAGGTTCATTCCTTTGAGGTAAAAGCCATGCCCTCCCACAAAAGGATGAAGCTGAAATGTCCTAAATTTTTAAAGGAAATGGGATAATAAAGCTAAGTCTTTGGCTTTGTCTTCTGTTTTCCCTAGAGAAGATGGAATCTACATATAATAAGCCACTGAAGAGTTGACAGGGGTGTCTTCCCTAGGATTCCATTATCTTCTAATTATTCCATTACTGATAAACTTGAAGTAGTAAGGTTTGTAGGACTGAATTTGCCAAGCTGTCCTTTAAACTATATTGTGCATGTCAAGTCAACTGATCCACAGTAAGCCCAAGGCTAGAGAGTAAAAAGGAGATCAATCTTGCATGGTTTAAGTGGCTCTCAGGGCCGTAGCCTGGCTGTGTGTGTTTCACTGGTAACTTATAGCAGGTGAGGTTTCCATCATATTTGCAGCTTCTAGCATTTTAAACCTGTTCTGGAGGCTGGGATTTGAAATGTGCCGCCAACCAGGATCTGATTAATTTCCTAGCTAACAGTGTGGCCCAATCTGTGTCTGAACAGAACCAAGTAAAACTTGTGTTCATTTATTGCCTCTCCAGCTGCCTGTGGGGGCTTCATCACCAAGCTCAATGGGACCATTACTAGCCCTGGATGGCCCAAGGAATATCCTACTAACAAAAACTGCGTCTGGCAGGTGGTAGCTCCAGCCCAGTACCGGATCTCTCTGCAGTTCGAAGTGTTTGAGCTGGAAGGCAATGATGTACGTAACCAGTCCCGGCATCTCAGAGGTGTGACTATTGGCTAACTCAGAACTGGATAAATCCTTGGGGTACAAGGAAGAGGAGACTCTGTCTTACTGGTGGAGCTTCTAGTTGTTTTCCTGCCCTTGATATAATAAGCCAATAACAGTGATCATTCTCCTTGAAGTCTTGTTCTTCTCTATGGAACGGAAGGATTAAAGCGTTCTGTTATAAATGGGCTTATTTTCTCTACCAGTTTTGTGTAACTGTAGGTGTTTTCCATGCCTAACAGGTGTCCCATCCCCAACTTCCCCAGAGCTGCCTTTGTAGGAAAATAACTGGAAATTAACAATGACGTAGAGTTCTTCAAGAAGAAACAAAATAAGTAGTAAGAGAGTCTGTTCTCTTCCCTGACAAGGGCAGGGTGGAAGTTGGACAAATTATTCACGTCTCACTTTCCCCACCATATAAATGGGGGCAGTGGTTCTTCCTTAATTCAGCAGGCTGCTGAAGTTCACTCAACACTGTCAGACTCTTGGATAAGGTGGGAGTAATTATTTTAGCCAAATAAAATGTAATGTTTGCTATTCTCATAAACACACCCATGCTTTAAGACCAGGGCAGCAAGGGAAGCGAGTGAGAACACTGACAGAGGAGAATTTGGGGAAGTTAAGTGTGTTTGAGTATAAGGCTGTTTCTGTTCCCTCTTGGTCAAGCCTCTGTCCCCATCCTCTGAAATGCTTTGTTCCAAGTTCACAGAGCTGAGAAATATCCCCATCTCTCGACAGGTCTGTAAATATGACTTTGTTGAAGTTCGTAGTGGGTTGGCTTCTGACTCCAAGCTGCATGGTAAATTCTGTGGCTCGGAGAAGCCCGAAGTAATTACATCGTATGGCAACAACATGAGACTGGAGTTCAAATCAGACAACACGGTCTGCAAGAAAGGCTTTAAAGTTCACTACTTCTCTGGTATGTGGCAGTATTCTTTCACTTGCTTAGCTGCCTCCTCTGACTGAACCTGTAGTTTTCAGGGATTTTTCTTCAACCTCGTGTTAAATCAGGCAGAGTCTGAACATGGTTAGTTACATCTAAAAAGCGTGGTTGCTCTGTGTTTTGTCACCTTTCATCTTGGTTTCTCAGTGCGGTGTATGGCCCAGTTTCATAGTGTTGTGTCAGCAAGACTGCATGGGTTTCATCAATGCCCCCAGTCCTTCCACAGCAGGAAGCAAGCAATGAGGAACCTGATCCTAAAAGTTAAAAGCTTTTTCCTCTGAAACTAGAAGAGGCAGAAAATTTCCAGAAGTTTTCTATGTACAATCATTCCCATCAAAGCAGTGCATGCTAGTGGAAGTTTCTAATCCTCTGTTCTGAATCCTTTGTAGCTCTTGGTGTCAGTGAGGTACCTTGTTGGCAGGCAGTTCTGGAGGTTAACTACATTATATGGAAGTGGAAATTCAATTTCATGCTGTGTTTTCAGCAGAGACTGAGCAGTATTCATGTTTTTGAGGAGGATGATCAGGCAAAATGGCAGTTGCAGAGTAGAATCAGGGCTAAGGGGCTGGCTTAGTAAATCTTACAAGAGGACGACATGGAGTATATTTCATCTACAAGCACATTTGGGAGTGAGGAGGCGAAAGAGGTTAATGAAGTCCAGGGAGGGCACTGGCCCAAGAACAAAGTAAGATAAACTGTTCATAAATTAAATCAGACTGGAAACCATGAGCAGATCGCATGCTCAGAACAGTGAGATTCAGGAATGCATAGTCCTGAACACACAGGAATGAACATTGACTGGGGCATGTTTTAGCTTCAGGGAGCAGCTCATAGAACCATAGAATGGTTGGGGCTGGAAAGGACCTCGAAGATCATCGAGTTCCAAACCCCGTGGCATGGGCAGGGACAGCATACCTTGGATCCTCTTCTCCAATTGGCTGCTTGTGCTCTCAGACAGAGCTGTTTAAAGATGGAGGCTCATCAGAGTATGTAGGAACTTGAAAATATAAAGACTGGCTAGTGGATTTTTGCCTAGGCTACTGAATTTGTGTGATACTTTTCCTGGCCACTGTTCTAAAAGAATGAGACATTGCTATAGGTTTCTTTTGATGGGAGTCTTTAACCATTCAAAACCTATGTTGTATAATAAAGCACATTTGTGATGTATTTTATGGAATGGAAGACAATTGAAGAGAATTGTATCTGGTCTGAAAAGCTGACTGGACTGATCCAGCAGCAGAGGTTGGAGGTTTGCACTGGTATCTCCCCGTCTGGGTATGGGTCTCCCAGCTGGTAACTGCGGTAGCCTGTTTCTCACTGTCAGCTCAGTGTCTGTCATTTGATCCTGCCCAGACAAGGACGAATGCTCCAAAGACAATGGTGGTTGCCAGCACGAATGTGTCAACACCTTTGGGAGCTACATATGCCAGTGCATAAATGGCTTCATGCTGCATGAAAATGGCCACGACTGTAAAGAAGGTAAGGTCCCTGCTCGCTGTGCTCATGGCAGACAGGCTGCCTCAGCACTGGCCCCTGCCTGGGGCTGGACCCGTGTTTGTACAACATATCAGGCTGGGACACCAAAAAAGCCCCAGACAGCTGAAAAACTACCTAGGAAAAGGAGGAAAAGGGCTTGTTTTCAGCTGGATCTATTCCCTAGTCTAGTCCTCCATATGGCCATGGGATGGCCAGGTTGAGTGCAAGAAACTGGGCTAGTGAAAGGAGTGTTTGCAGGAAATATTTTTTAGACTAGTCATTGCTGCTTCATTGAATGATTAGGTGGAGGAAGAAGAGAAAGGATGAGCTGATCTAACCACTTGCTGCTGCTAAAAATACATTTTTTCCTGCTCCCCCACCCCTGTTGTGTGCTGCCATGGCCTTCCTGTGTAACAAACAGTCCCTGGTCCTTGTCTGATCTCTCCATGAGCTGATTCAGCTTTCCAAGTCAGCAAAACAACCCAAGGCTGGGATAGCATCAGAGTGAACGTGGTGGAGGGGTCGGACACGGTGTCACTGGGAGTAGGGCAGACGAGATGGAGGAGCAGGAGCATGTGTTTGGGAGAGAGGAGGTGGATGAGGTTACTGAGCCCAGGGGACTGAGATGGTCCGTTTCACCAGCTGCCAAGTTATCTCAAAAAAGTGTAAGACAAACCCAACAGAACTATGCAGTAATACTAAAAGGTCTTGTTCAGTGACTGAAACGTTCCTTGTTTGTGCCCTCCTGAGGGTCTTTGTGGGCAGAGAGGAGGATTACGTGGTTCCCATGTGAGACCTGCCTCAATGCCTCCATCTTGTGATCTCTCTCTCAAGCTGGTTGCGAGCACAAGCTGAGTGGTGCAGAGGGAACCATGAGCAGTCCAAACTGGCCTGACAAGTACCCCAGCCGAAAAGAGTGCACCTGGGACATTTCTGCAACACCTGGCCACCGAGTGAAAGTGGTGAGTAACCAGTGTGCGGGAGTGCAAGGGGAGAAATGAGCTGGATGGTGAGGAGCTGACGTGAGTTTCCCCTGGCACTGTGTGAGTGGGAGGTTGATCCCCATAGGTCCTGTTGGGGGTGCTTGGAGGAGGGTGTCCTGGGAGGCTGCTCTTGGCCCACAAAAGGGCAGAAGGTCTCAGAGGGAGACGAGGCAGGGGTGAGGCAGCTTGGAAGAGACTCCAGCAGATGACGGCTGCGCAGCATTGCTCTCTCTGTTAACAGAAGGTATAACCTGCCCTCCCGCCCCTACCTCTCCTATTGAGTCACACTGTTGGGACCACCTCTGCATAAGGTGGTGGGAGGGCCAGTCCCCATTGTCTCTGAGGGGAAAGCGTCAGGCCTGTTTTACAGCTTGGCCTGATGCATATGGCAGGACCTGCCCAAAGCTGTGCAGATGGCCCATGCCCTGGAGGAAATACTGCCTGGATCCCTGTGCTCAGTGGAAGTAATATTGAAGAACTGCCCATTCAGTGTGCTAGGCAGGGTTCCCAGCAGGAAAAAATAAGAGCATATAAGGCTTGCAGTTGGAAGCTGTTGTCATGCACCCATGTGAAGCACCAAAGCTAAGGCTACATGGCACATTGATATGAACTTCTGAGCTTTGCCACCCTGAGATCACTCTTATCTGAAAGCACACTATTCTGTGTTAGTTTGTGGGAGGAGTGGGACAGACGTATAATTTGACTTGTTTCTCACTTGGCATTTCATCCACTGCTACATCGCACACTTGGATTCACAGATGTCTTTCTTAGTTCTCCTTATTCTTGCTGTAGACCTTCAATGAGTTTGAGATTGAACAGCACCAAGAATGTGCCTATGACCACTTAGAGTTGTATGATGGGCCCAACAGCAAGTCACCTATCCTTGGCCGCTTCTGTGGCAGCAAGAAACCAGGCCCTGTAGTGGCTTCTACCAACAAGATGTTCCTCAGGTTTTACTCTGATGCTTCTGTGCAAAGAAAAGGTTTCCAGGCAAAGTACAGCACAGGTAAGCTGATTGCCTGGCAATACTCCAACGCAATAAGATGTCATCAAGTCTCACTGCATTTTTTACCAGGCAAAACCAGACATACTTTTCTCCCAAATAAGCTTAGCCTGAATTTTAAGTGGTAGTATATTGTGCTAACCCGTTCCCGGAACACTGTTGGCACTGTACCATAAATGTCAGCTTCCTTATAAGCTCAGAGGTCCCTTAATGTCAGACATTCCTATGTTTAAATTGGAGGTGTTTGCTTGAGAAGCAACTTTTTCTGTTCCTCATAAGCCTCAGACAAAGAGGTGATGCAACTTAGCCTGTGTATCAGCCCACACACGGAACAGGCCCATATTAGACTGATTATGGTGGAAGCATAGATGTGCTGTGGATGAATACAGCTTGATCCTCTTTATCTGTTGCAGCCCAGAGATGAGTGGGTTCACTTTTTGAAATCCCTGCCACTGTAAACAGAAAAAATACGTTCTGAGTGGCAGTGCATAAGAGACTGGTGAAGAGGTGTCTTCCTCATTGGCTGCAGGGAAACTGCACCAAAGCACACATGTTTTGCACAAGCACAGGGCTACTTTTGTGCATTGTATGGGCAGAAAAGGATTGTTTGGTCCACAGTTTTTAATGTGCTTCAGCTTCC
>NW_010132858.1:13473-18122 GCF_000699245.1 Pterocles gutturalis
TACTTCGGATCAGAATTTCAGCTGCAGAACAAGTGCAAAGAACATGTTAAACGTCTTCTGTTAAGCAATTGCTCTCTAAAATAATACATTTTTCCAGGGTATGTGGCAGGAACACTATGCTGACAGTTTTAACTGGTTGCCTCTTTTCCTGCATGTTCTGTACAGAATCACAGAATGTTAGAGATTGGAAGGGACCTCGAAAGATCATCTAGTCCAATCCCCCTGCCGGAGCAGGAACACCTAGATCAGATCACACAGGAACGCATCCAGGCGAGCTTTGGATGTCTCGAGAGAAGGAGACTCCACAACCTCTCTGGGAAGCCTGTTCCAGTGCTCTGTCACCCTCACCGTGAAGAAGTTTTTTCTCATATTCAAGTGGAACCTCCTATGTTCCACCTTGAACCCATTGCCCCTTGTCCTGTCACTGGATGTCAGAGAGAAGATCCTGGCTCCATCCTCCTGACACTCACCCTTTACATATTTATAAACATTGATTAGGTCACTCCTCAGTCTCCTCTTTTCCAGGCTAAAGAGACCCAGCTCCCTCAGCCTTTCCTCATAAGGGAGATGCTCCATTCCCTTCATCATCTTCGTGATGATTACAAAAAGGACCAAGCTCCTCTACATTATGTGGGTTGTTGGATTAATGGGTGACTGGTGAATTCAGATTTATGGTAATTTGTTGCAGTGGTTAGTTACACTCACTGTTTTTCATGTACTTCATGCTGGAGGTCTTCTCTCCCTACAGGTGGCCAAAAGGGGGATGGTGAGTTTTTGCTGTGAGGGAGAGCCTTTGACAAGACTGTGTTTTGTGCCCTTTCCTTCCTCCAGAGTGTGGTGGGCTCTTAAAGGCTGAAGTACGAACGAAAGAGCTGTATTCCCATGCTCAGTTTGGGGACAACAACTACCCAAGTCAAGCCAACTGTGAATGGGTGATTGTAGCTGAAGATGGTTATGGAGTGGAGTTGATATTCCAGACATTTGAGATTGAGGAGGAGGCTGACTGTGGGTACGACTACCTGGAGGTTTATGATGGTTATGACAGCACTGCACCACGCCTGGGATGTTTCTGTGGCTCAGGGGTAAGCCATAGTGGTGGGGATTTCGTAGGCATAACAGGAGGTGGAAAGGAAGGGTACTCTCCGACCCCTTTTGGACAGGGGCAGCTCTCACACACTGGTGATGAGAATGCCTTGTGTGTCTGGATTTTCCTTCTTCTCCTGTTGTTCCTGGAGTTCACAGGCATTTTGTCTGATGCACTGCGTTCGTCTGAAAACCTTACTGACTGACTTGCCCTTCTTAGCCCAGGGCCATGAGCAGCGTCAAGGGACTGTCACACTGCTGTGCCCCAGCCTTCCCATGAAAGCATTGTGTAAATGTGGGATACAGCTTCCAAAGGCCAGTTTCATCCTCAGTCACTTCCTGCTTGAAGCCAAGTCACATTGGGGCCATGCTATGGCAAGGGCAAAGGGCGGAGAGATTTGCAGAGCTGCTTGTTGACCCCAGGGTCGTGTTCTGTCTCCTAAACTGTTCGCTGTGACCCCATTAAGAGGAGTGACACTGTTAGTGTGAGCAATAGCGTGTGGTATTTAAAACCAGAGGTTCTATGTTTAATTTCTCTAGGACTTCAGCAATGAAATGGAGAAGGTTCTTATTACATTTAAAGAGAGACATCCAGGGAGCAGGTGTGCCCGAGCAGTCCTTGCAAACTGGGGAGGTGGTCTGGAAAATAAAAAAAGGCATAGCAGCTTGGTGTGAAGAAGTTCAGGGCAGCAGGGTAGTAATCTACCTACCTGTACACTGACAAATGGAGAATGGTTGGTAAAGTATTGGTCTTGCAGAGATATGCAGGGAGGTTGTAGCAGGTCACAATGGTGGGGGAGGTAACCAGAGTTATCATGTAAGATACATGGCTAAGTTATTTTGCTGGTAATGAACCCTGGGAGAGTCTCAGCTGCCCAGCAGAGATTGTTGTTTGGATTGGTCATTTCCTGAAAAGATCAGGACAAATTAGAGAAAACTTAGAAGACTGGAACAAGAACATCCAGGGAGTCCTGTAGATGTGACCTACAAAAAGCTACTGGAAGAACTGGGATTGTAGAGTGGGGTGGCATCAGTCTTCAAACATAAAGGGCAAGGGAATGTGCAAGGGAAATCAAAGCAGGGCCAGAGATACTGAGCACTCAATGATTGTGTTTCCTGGCCAGTCTGTCTTCACTGTGAGCTTAAATTTTAGCATCATAGCGCAGACAATTATTTAGCCTGCAGTCTTGACCACTCTGTGCTGTCTTCTTCACTTCTCTGCAGCCTCTGGAAGAAATCTACTCCGCAGGGGATTCCATCATGATTCGATTCCATACAGACGACACCATCAACAAGAAAGGCTTTCACGCACGGTACATAAGTACCAAATTCCAGGATGCATTGCACATGAGAAAGTAGTTTGACTTTCCCTCACAGACATTCCCATCTGAAGGTTGAGACATTTAACTGTGATTTTTGTCTGGTTTTTTTAAGGCTTCTGTGCACCTGGCCAAAAGCAATGCACAGTATTTTCTGAAACTACAACTAAATCCAGTCTCAAAGGTTTGCCTCTGAAATTATTAGCATGACCCTTTCTTGTTAACATACCCAGGACCAAAAATTATCTTTGAGTCATACCTGCCAGGGCATAAACATTGTATTTTGCACAGCTTGCCATAGGGCTGAGTGAAGACTGAACTTGCATTGAGAAAAGCCTTTATCTCATGCTTATCCTGTTGCTAGGTGACATTTCCTAAGCATCCTGTACACATGAACTGCCTGAACACATTTTCTGGACCAGATGATGTGGACAGTCACCCAGTAGAATTTTCTCAAAAGGACCTTGCGAGCCACCCACTCTCCCCTACCAGCCCAAAATACTCTGTGCAATAAGTGAACAGCCAGATGGCTGGGACTCCATCACTCCTTCTGTCCTGTCTATTTATTGTCTTGGTTGTTGTGGGTTGAGAGCTAGGCAGGGACACAGGGACAGCCTCTTTAGGGCTGCTAGCTACTTGGATCACAGTGAACAAGAAGAGCGCAGCACCTGATTTGCAGTAATGGTCATGGTATATGTTGAATTGAAGTACTTTGATGCAATGGCCAACAGAAAAGTGGTGGCTGACAGGGAAATGCTATGGTGGGACACAAGGCATGACTGTGTGATGGTGGCACAGCTTAGCAACGGGAGTGCTAACAGTGTGCTCTGGTTACACCACCAGGCAAGGCAGTTCAGAGGGCTGTGGCAGCAGTCCAGGCCTTATCTTAAGTAAGGAATCTGTCCTCCTCACTTCTCCCATGTTTGCTTTCTCAGCCTTCTTTACATTGATTCCTTCCCTTAGTACCACTTCCCTGTGAGCCCTTCCTTTTCACAGCTGCGCTCCTCTCCCCAGGGCTCCCCACCACAACGTAGGAATGCTCTGCAGCATCAGCTGGCTGGAGTGTCTCCCCAGAGGAAACGCTGGGACAGAGATAGTCAGGGTATCCCTGAGGCAGAGGGACGCAGGCCATGATACAGGTCAGCTCTGGTGTGTTCTGTGAACCTGTTAAATGTGCAAGCTCCAGGCACAGGACTAGGAATGGGAGATCTGTGCTGGTTTCTGCTTCTTCGTTGTTCCTTGCTGACCCATGACCCATGACTCATGACAGGGGTGCAAGCAAGATGGTGACTTAAGCACTGGAGCTGTGAGGCTCAGACATGCTCTGTGTTACAGTTGTTCATGTACGTGGAAGCTACTGAGCCATGGGCTTGCAGAATTAACAGGTAGCTTGTCACTTCTTTGCAGAAAACTGGGGTAAACTGTGCTTTTGGGAGAACCACTGTAATTGAGCTGTTGATACAGGAAGAAAAAAGAAAAGGGGAAAAAAATAAGACTTTTTTCTGAATGATATTTCGTTAAGGCACTCCTGGGCAATTAGGAGCTAAAAGCTGAGGTATGTTAGCTTTAATAAAGTATTTATAATCCAAGGATTACTATGTTTACATAACCAATGTACTGTCAGGCTCCAGGGTGACACCTCCTCTCTGTGTATGACTGTGGAGAAGTGTGGGGCCAGCGCCAGTGTCGGGCACAAACGACATTCCTGGACATGAGGACATTTCCAGATGGATAATAAATAGATCTAGCCCTCTCCAGAAATCCTTGAACAGAGTATGGTCCAAGTATTGTGAATACTAGGAGAAGCAAATGCATGAAAATATTTTCTTGCTTAGAACAAGAAAAATAAAGTAATTTAAACATACACACACACAAGCTTCTATGTATATAAAATGTGCATGTAGAAGACCAGTTGTCAAAGCCTTAATAAATGTCGCATGAACAATACTGTACCACTGACTATAGCTTTATTACAGGCTGTATAAAACCATGTTATTTCTGTTTGTTTTTTTTTTTTTTAGCTCTGTTTTGTTCATCTTTCAAATTTTGTGGCCTCTTTACAGGCAAGACCTCCGGTCTCAAGCTGTTTGACCATGCGGGTGTGGGGAATTGTGCTCCGCTAGACAGGGTGCACATTTGTCCTCTCTTCCTTGCCCCAATTTGAGCAAAATCCCAGTGATTCAGGTCTGGAAATACAAGCATGACATTGATCCCTGTGAAACAGAAGGAAAGTTCCAGGTGGCAAGC
>NW_010132858.1:18138-38703 GCF_000699245.1 Pterocles gutturalis
CTCCAATGGGAGCAATGACTCTGGAGATAAGTGGCCGTAGGAGCTTCCCTTGTACTTTAACGTTTCTGTTCCATGTTCTGGTAATTTCCTATCTTCCCCAGATTGGTTTGTTGCAGATGCTTGCAATGTGGTTTGACAGATTAGTACACTTGTTAGCATTTGTGCAGGTGTCTCTTGTGACAATGTGCTTACAACTGTTGTACTGTGTATTTCAACCAATGGTCTATGTAGAAT
Source organism: Pterocles gutturalis (assembly GCF_000699245.1). Classification (NCBI taxonomy): domain Eukaryota; kingdom Metazoa; phylum Chordata; class Aves; order Pterocliformes; family Pteroclidae; genus Pterocles; species Pterocles gutturalis. The sequence goes on from NW_010132858.1 coordinate 18,373, forward strand.
ATTTCTGCTGTACTGACTGGGCTTAACAGTCAATAATTCCAAATGTGTGAAAGTTTCTTAAGAAAAAAGAAAAAAAAGTCAGACCCTATAAGGTGTGCATACGTATTCTGGTCTTCGTGTGGTTTTACATTTCACTAACCAAAATAATTTTTTAAGAGGGGGAGGAGGGGAGTGGGCAATCGCAAATGTACCTGTGCCCAGAATGAGTCTCTGCATTCATTAAAGACTGTGGATTCAGTTGCATGTTCTGTTGTATGCATGCACTTACCACTTCCTCAAGGGGAGGAAATTTCTTAATACATTCCTTGTTCTGACGGCTGTTATTTGTGTCTACTGCTAATACTGGGTGGGATTTACACTCTGCAGGAAGCAACTTTCCCTTGAGCCTTTAGCTTCATCTTGGCTTTTGCAATCAAGAGGGCATTTAGGAAGTGAGGCAGAGGAACAAGTTGGTTAGCCAAATGGTTGCATCATTGTGTTTCGTGTTCTGCACTTGTGCTTTAGTGGGCTGAGCTGCAGATCTGTGTAAAGATCTTTTGCAGGCTTACATGTTTCCTGCTGTTCAACTACCACGTTCCCTTAATGTCTGTTTCCACACTGGGTGCTGGCCACCAGTGCTGTATGACATGGCTGGTCCTCATTTTCTCTGCTTATTTCTAGCAACAGGACTTCATTTACCAGAAAGCACCCAAGGACTGTCCAGTCACCACATGTGAGGAGCTAAAGTGAATATCTGTTGTCTGCCAGGAGATTCTTCATCTTTTAAAAACACAAGTACCCAGTGGTACAGAACACTTCAGACAAAGAACAATGCCTCAGACCAGACAGGCTCGTTGGTCTCAGCATAAAGCCAGCAGAAATCCTCCACTTTGTCCTGGTGTTTCCAGCAAACGTGCTCTGGCAGATAAGGTGTGAGCCTTAGAAAGCAAAAGCAGGATTCCCCTCAGGCTGATTTGTGATACATAGTAAACATGCTCTCAGAGTCAGAAGCGGTTTTATTTGCCGTGAGGCCAGCAGAGAAGAGGCGGAGTCCCCAGCACCCTGGATCCCAGCTTCCTGACATGTGCCAGACCCTGCCCCTACCAGGACCTGGCTCTATCAGGTGTGCTGGGACCCAGCCAGGTTGTCCGAGTCAGCCTGAGAGAAATGCCATCATCTCTTCCTCTTTGCAGGTCCACAGTTTGTTTTTTAACAGGAAGAGAAACTCATCCTAAGAGGAGCACTAACCCTGGCGTTGGGCAGTCTGCTGTTAATGAGCGCAGGGATTTCTCGGGGAGAAGAGTGAAATGGTGAGTGGGAATCGTCGAGTTGGTTGGGTCTTGTTTGGATGGAAGTAGCGGCGGGCTGTCAGAGTGCAGGAGAGGCAAGGCCACGGGACCACTTAGCTGTTGGATGCAAAGCTCCTCGGGAGTATTTCACTCTCCTATGCTCTGCCCTGACCAGATAATCAGGCTGGCCCCTTCCTTAGCTCTGCACTTCCTTATGGTGCAACCAATGGTTTCAGATACCTGAAAGAGGCTTGTGCCCTGGATCACGCACTGGACCCTTCCTGAGATTTCCTGTCCTGGGAGATGGCACTTGCTGAAATGCACGTGCTGTCTGTTTAGAAATGGCCAGCTGAGAGTGCCTGGGAGCGAAATTTCCTTCCTCCCAGCAGCTACCTGTCTCTGAGGCTAGAACAACATTCTCCTCTGATATGTAATAATGAATTAATTCCATGAGCATTCAGTGAAAATGTGCTCTCAAAGGATCTTGGATTGACAGCAGAGCTATGGGAGTACAGCACAACATTATGCTTGTTACTGGCACACAAACAGAAATATTAGGTTAGTGTCTTTGGTCTCTCTAACTTCTCTTGATCTTCTTTCACTTCCCCATATTGGTCCCCTTGGGATCTCCCTCTGTCTCTTTTCAACAGCCCTACCCAGTGAATGGCACATAGCCCGTGCCGGGTCCATCCAAGAACTGTCCAGGTGTTACACCTGGAGCTGTGTAGGCACCCCATGAGCAATCACAGTTTGAGCAAGTGTGAGAACAGCTACAGGAAAGGGAATATTACCCATATGTTGGAGAGTTGATGCTGAGAGGTGGAAGCATCTGTGGTAGATCTGAGAAGTGAATCCAGAGCATCAGATCACTGGATGCATGTTAACTGCATCCATCCATCTCCCCTCTGCTACCTTCAGTGAGAAGCTCTCTGTACTGAGCCATAGGGGCCCAGTGATGTTGATTTTGGTTGGGAACGAGGCCTGTTTCCTTGTGGTCCCTCCTTCTGTTTCCAGGTCTGCAGGATGCTACAGGTTGCTGAGTGGCAAAAAGGGAGAGGGAAAGGTTGCGACATTTATTTTTTTACCTCAGCTACAGTATAAGGTTTTCTCTCATACAAGATGTGCTCTTGGCAGACAGTAGATGCTGTAGTTAGTGCTGCTGCGAAACCTGCCTGGCTCACATTGGGGTCACTGATACTCAGAGTCCTGTAAACATTACTCTGGAGTAGTCAGGGCAATCTAAGAGGAAAAGCAGGGGCACTGCAGGCATAGAAAGATATTCCAATGTTGAATTACGTTCACTTTACATTTAGAAATTTCAGAGCAATGGTCAGGAGTTTTAATCAGGAGGATTAGGAGTGTCCTCTTTATTTTTTGAAGTAAATAAATTGTAAGTAAGTAGTAATTTTCATGCAAAGGGCATCCTTGTGTCTCCTGACATGGCTAGCATACAAACTTGCATACAGATCCATTTTTACAAGTGACTTGAGACAATGGATTTAACACAATGTACCATTGAGAGAAACAGCCTATTTCTCAATGTCTTGCTATGGCTTTCTGTCTTTGCTTGCTAGGAGGTTAGACACTTCAGTTTCCAAATATAATGATCTCAGGATATCCCAAATCCTGCATTTTGTAATAAAGGCAGTCAGAGGAGAGGACAAATGCCCAATGCCCTGCAAGTCACCTGTTAGAGATTTAAGTGCAGAATTAATTTTTCCTTTAAATAAAGGCTTACTTTTACAGTCTGTCTGCTATTGTCCCACCTTAAGAAACTAATTATTTAATCATAGAATCATTGAATGGCCTGGGTTGAAAAAGACCTCAAAGGTCATCTAGTTTCAACCCCCCTGCTGTGGGCAGGGTTGCCAACCACTAGAGCAGGCTGCCCAGGGCCATGTCTAGCCTGGTCTTGGTTGCCTCCAGGGATGGGGCATCCACAGCTTCTCTGGGCAACCTGTTCCAGTGCCTCACCACCCTCTACGTGAAAAATTTCCGCCTAAATTTCCTGCTCTGGAACTGTAATTGAATAAGCTAGGAAAAAAAAATTCAGAACAAGGGCTACTATTCAGGTTAGCGTGAATAACAGACCTGTTCCTAGTTGGCAACTTTAATTTGTAAATAGTCGGTTGCACACACAAATAGTTTCACAAATAACTTGAGCAGAGAAAGGTGACAATAAGCAAATATGTTTTTTGTGTGGCTCCTTCTGTTCAAACTTTCATTTAGCATGCATGCACAGTCCTAGAGATAGTAATGAAGTCCATTAAATGCACTGTCTTTAACCAAGAAGGAAACAAGTTACAGCTTCAGAGAAGAGGCAGATATAAAAATCTAAGCTCAAACATTAGTAGCTCAGCTGTTCACAAAAGTGTGTTTCAGTGAGTAGATTCAAGAAAGGCACAGTAGAAAATCTGGGTGAGAAATGCCTCTGCTGTATTTCATTCCGAGCTGGCAGTCTGAGTGCAGCAATACCTGCACGTCTAAGGAGTTTGAAAAAGATCCTTTTCACTCGGTGACTGATTGCTAGCTGTGTCTGCACTTGTAACTTGTAGCTTTCACTGCACTGACCTCCTAGTTGTGAGGTAACCAGGCCCTTAGTACATGGCCGCAGAAATTCCTGCAGTCAGGACAACTTTCTGCCAGCTCCTTCTCTGATGGCTTTTTGTGGACATGAAGCGAAGTTCTCTCTCAGACTTTTCCTGTCGCCTTCCAGAGCACCAGAGTTTCACTTCTGAGTGAGACCTCAGAAGCTTTGCTCTTTCACTCCAGTTTATTTAATTCTTACATGTTTCTGGGACTGACTGGGGTTCAGGAATAACATTGAACCTGTGTCTTAAAAGAGCTGTTTCATACAGATGTGCATACTACTTGTTCCTGGATTACAGGAGAACAGAGGCTCCTGCACTGCTTATCCTGATAACCCACCTCTGAAGCTAAGCTTCCCCACAGTACTGATCCCAACACTGTCACTAGCACCAATCCCTACAGGCAGCCCCGGCTGCCCACAGAGCTCACCGTGTAATGGATCCAGTATTGCTTCCAGCGGTAGAGCTGCACCAGCAAGACAAGTTAGGAGCAGCTTTCAACTGTCTCTGAGCCTCTTTCTGCATTCCTCCCAGAGGGCAGAGTCTCTATATCCCAGCTGACAGACAGACAGCACATCTGACAGAGACTCTTCTGAGTAGCTCCCTTTCTATATGTGGAAACAATTTGCTCAGGAAGGAGTTAATGTGTTTCTATAATTTTCAGCTGTCCTTGGATCAACAGGAGCAGGCACATGTGATTAGTTTGGGGCTCAAAGGTTGCATGTGCAAGTCCTTGCTATTTTACGAGTTACTGCTGTACTTCTGCTCCCATGCCGTAGTGGGGTTAAACAACCTTACACTTTCTCACTCTGGAGTTGTCAATGTAAATTAATTAAATTATAAGGCCCTGACTACTCAGAGGCCCTGCATGGTATAAACAATTCTGGCAAACCAGTTCATGTTTCCTCATATCACTTTCTGCAATAGCATGGCATGGTTTTTGTTTTCTCTGGAGTAACTAGCATGCCTTCCCTGTTCAGCTTAAATTAGTATATTCTCATGCCATCATTTCCAGTCACTTCAGAAACACTCCTCCCCACTCCCACAGCTGGCCATGGGGCATCTCCCAATTGCTAATTCTCAGTTCTGTCTATTTTTTTTTTTTTTAATTTCTCTGCAGGAGACAACAACGTCTTTCTCACCATTTTACAACACAACTGTAAATTCAGTAAGTACATTGCATAGGATGAAGATTGACTACTCACCATCGTGTTATCTGTAGGAACTGGGGGGTAGAATTCTGAAAGAGAAATTGCTGCTTTTACGTGTGAGTGTTGATGTGGATCTTCTGACAGATTGTCCTAATGCCGCTGACATAATATTGTAGCAATAAAGAGAGGTGAGATGCTTAAAGTACCTAGATTCCTCCATTTGTGCCTGTTTTCCTGTTTATTTAGGAATGATCAAATCTAGCTAGAGGTGACTTTGCTAAGCCTGTAATGCAGCTGGACTTTCTTCCTGCTCCTTTCACCAAAGGGAATGTGAATGTTGTTTCAGATTTCGTTTCTGTTCTCTCCTGGTGAGAGAGGAGATGGCGAGGGGAGCAGGCCATTAGCCATTGCAGAGGTTACCAGAGGGTCCTTTACATGTCCTGACACTCAATTAAGATAAGTGTCACTGCTAATTCTTTGCTAAAAGGCATTCTCTCTTCTCACAGAAAAGCGTGGGCATGCAAAGATCTGGGCTTTGTAATCCTACCTTCCTGCTTGCTGTACTATGAATGGTATTCTGCGTTCTGACGCACAGACCCTTTCTGGTTTTGCATCTTCCCAGCCAGGATTCAGTGTCATTTTACTGCTAAATTATAGGCATTGCATACAATCAGTCCAGCCACAACTTGGCTCAGAATGGAGAACGGTAGTTTTTCTGGCTGCTAAGTTACTGAAAGACAGATGTAGATGTGGGTATTGATCATGGTTGTTCGTCATTAAACAAAGCACCTGTTAGCTGCGGGGGCCAGAGAAGACCTGGCCTGACCTGTGGCCTTTGAGGAGGCACGTACAAGTGAGACACCTGCTGTCATTGCCGCCTGTGTGAGGGACTCCCTCCTTGCTGGAGCTGCCTTGTCATTTGGAGCCGAGTGTGAAATTTTGCAATGGCTAGAAAAAGCCAGAGGGTTTTGGTTTGAAGTACACCAGGTTTGCCAGTGCCCTGAATTGCATGCCTTGCATCTGCGAGCCAAGGCACTGATTGATCCTCCAGGCGAGGCGATGCTGGAAGCTGCCTCCAGCATCACGACAAGGACAGGGAGCAGACTGTTGCAAAACCACATCTTTTCTTGGGGTTTCCCACTCCCCTTTGTGCTGCTTTACTTTCTGAATATAGCTTTCTCTGGCATATATTTGTGCTTATCTCTTCTACATGCTGTGTATGTGCTTTTTTTTCAGCCTCAAGCCCTTTTGGGAAAACCATGTATTCCTTCCATTCAGTCAAAGCCACTGTTGGAAGGAACAGATTTTGGGTTCTTTCTTATGACTGGCAAGTACAGGCCATGACCTCAGGGTACAGTTGGATGTTCCATGTGTTACTGACCACATGCTGTTGTTTGAGTCTTGTAACTGCTCACTTAGCCTCTCTCCTTGCTCTGTATGAAGCACTTTTTTGTAAATGTTCTATAACCGTCTTATTTCTAGACTTCTGCACATACATCTGGAAGCATCACTGTCCAGGCAGATTGTTCTTCTGGGGTAAGAGTTTGTTTGATTATTTAATGCAACTGATTATGTGAAATATTTTCCCTCTGAAATCAAATCTCTTCTTCCCCTGTCCGTCCCAGTGTGCAGTACAGCTGGGCTGGATGCCACTGTTTCGATCCAGGGCTACAGCTTTGTTCCTCACATTGGCTTTTCTTGCTGTTGTATGGTAGCTACTCAGCTACTAAGCACAGGGTTAAAGGATCACACTGCATGCATTTGACCTGACTGTCTTTCTTTGTAAGTTAGTATGAGCCCTGGGTGGCTGGAGTAGCCGCAGGGATACCCAGCATTCTGGCCTTGGTCCTTGCTGTCATCTTGGCGGTGGTCTGTGTTCTCCAGTGGAAGAACTACAGCTGGAATCAGGTGACTACCTTCCATCTCCTGGGTGCCTTGCTACTTCTAAGCCTGTACCTCCACATCAGAAACCTGATTCTACACCCTCTGCAGCTCTCGGGAAGTTCAGGGTCATATCCCTTGGCACTCAAAATGTCCCTGCTCTGTCTCTCAAAGGCTGGACCTCAGCCTAGGAGTTGAAGGTTCACAAGGATAAAAGAGAAATTCTGAAGGGACACTGCCAAGTAGTCTGTTGGAAAGGAAAGTGTAACAGTACTGAGGAAGATTATTTCCCTGTGGTTGTTGTTGTTTAACATATCTTTTTTTTTTTTCTTTTTTTTTTTTAAAAAAAAAAAAAGGTGTAAATGTAAAAGTGAGGGTTTTCCCCTGTGTTAAAAGACCAGACAGATTTTAGATGTTCTAATAAGGGCAAGGCTCAGACATTGAGGTTTTCCCTCTGCAAGGTCATTCTCATGGGCAGGCATCAAGTAGACACTGTGATTGTTCCAAATGAAAGAGCGTTTTGGCATCCAGTTTAGAATATGTTGGATATTATCCCCAGCATTATCCCCTATGTGGTTATTTGTCACCTGAGTATGTCCTGAGTTCTGGAGCTGTTTCATAACAGAACATTTATGTACTACCCTGTGCTTCTTATGCAGTTGTTTGTGAATTGTAGATAGATGGTATCTGTCACTGATTTGTTCATTCATTTGCTTCAGACAAATCAACGTCCTGATGGGCAAGAAGAACATGAATATGAATATGAATCATCCCTTCCCAGAACTCCAGAGGTAAGTCATCTATTAACTGATGCTCAACACAGCATTCATGCTGCTGAGTTACTAAATGCAGGACTGGCTTTAAGGGTAGCTTTAGACTAATAGAGAGCTGATGGTAATCTCTCTCCCCATGCTTGCCTGGGTCTTCCACCTGACTGTTGTTTCTGGTTGCATGTCTGTCCATTTGATGCAATCCCAGATGAGAGGCCAGCAGTGTTTTGGCATTGTTTTAGAGTACACAGGCATAAGAGCTGCATCTTGCACAGGCTAAAATGGAGAGAGAAGGAGGGATGAACCCGAGATATAAGCAAATATGACATTTCCTTCAAAGCACTGCTAAACATTTCCAAAGGGAGGTGGGAATTCTTGCATACTGTGTTCTCTGCAGTATTCACAAGGTCTCTGAGTACCTTGTGACAACCATCACAGAAATTATATTTTGTCTCTAGGACTTTTATATGACCATGATGCAAGGGACAACAAATATCTATGTAAATGAAGATCAAGCCAAACACTGCAAACTGGACATCCAAACACAACCAAAGCCCATGAGGATGGAGAAACGCAAAAGAGAACCACCTGTGGTGGAATCCGTTTATGAAAACCATCCACCCTGTCACTGAAAGAAAAGCACCAAGTAGTGGCTGGAGCCAGAAATAACAGACACAATCCGTTTCCTGGACACGAGGGGTCACACAGTAACAGTTTATGCACAAGAGAGTTTTCTCTTTATGCATATATGAAATTCTATGGAGAACTGGACCAAGAGATTTTGGTTAGGGAAAAAACTTGTTTGCAATTGTGCTTCTCAGATACATAAGCAAAATCAGATTCCCTTGGAGTACCCAAGCTCTCTGGGGAAGATGAGTTTGCTGATCTCCTGTTGTGGTTTAACTCTAGCCAATAATAAGGACCACACAGCCGCTCACTCACTCCCCTCCCTGCATTGGGATGGGGGAGAGAATCAGAGAAAAAAAAAGAAGACTCAAGGGTTGAGATACGAAAAGTTTAATTATAGAAAAATACTACTACTACTACTACTACTACTAAATTGTAATGAAAAGGAAAACCACAAAAAAAGTCATGCACCTGCTCACTACCCACCGACTGACACCCAGCAGGCCCCAAGCAGCAATCACCATCCCCATCCACTTCCCCCTAACTTATATACTGAGCATGGTGTCTTATGGTATGGAATATCTCTTTGTCCAGTTTGGGCCAGCTGTTCTGGCTATGTCTCCTTCTAGATTCTTGCAGAAGAGGTATGCAGTATGACAAAGCTGAGAAAGTCCTCAGCTTAATGTAAGCATTGCTTGGCAACAACTGAAACATCAGCGTGTTATGAACATTGTTCTCAGAACAAATCCAAAACATAGCCTCATACTAGATATTATGAAGAAAATTAACTGTATTCTAGCCAAAACCAGCACCCCTCCTAAATTAATTAAGTTTATTAAAGAACATCTAAATCCTTGCAGTGATACTGATAGTAGAAAAGAGCAGCCAAAGGGTTGGTTGGAGTCTTCATCACTCAGGTGCCTGAGCTCCTTGCACCAGCCTGCAAAGACAAGGATGCACTATTCTTTTAATTTCGTAGAAGGAGTCCAGACCATAAATGTGATAAAGAGATATGCCCAAGAAAACTGGAAAGAGAATGCAACTCCAGATGCAGAACTTAGACCCCGTGATGGCAACTTCCCTTAGTTCTCAGCTGTTCCTTACCTCCAATGGCCTCTCATTCATGCTGTTCTCTCCTCTGTACCTTGGCATTTCAGCTGGGAGGTGGGGTGGGAGTGTGATTCAGGAAGAAGACACCATCCAGAGAAATGTTCTCCTCAGCGGCCCCATCTTGATTTGTGTGGGGTTGCCAAGTGGCTGCAGTGATGGGCAGGGTTGTGTGGGCAAATGCCTCAGGGAGAGCAGAAGGCTTGGGGGAGATGGCGGAAGGAGGACAGGGAGGAGCCATAGGGAAGCTGCTCCCAGCTTGTGGAAAGGCTGGGCCAGAGGTCCCACAGAGGGGGTGAAGACAGCCATAGCTTCAGCTGCTGAACTGAGGGGGAGCGCTCCTCTCCAGGAGGGATGCTGCAGCTGTCCTTTGTCCAGGTGTGGGCAGCAGGATTTGCAGCCCCAAGAATGGCAGACAGAGATGCTGATAGACCCCAGGCTGCAGGATCCCTTCCCCTCCCACACTGTGAGCCTTTCTGACTGGTGTTGTGCTGCTGCTGGCCAGGGGCTCCTTGCAGGCAGCAGCAGTGGGTCCAGTGGCTGAAGCAGGCAGGAGCCTTGCCCTGGGAGGGACAGTCTTTCCCACAGAGCACTGGGCACAGGCTCTGCAGACCTACTCTGCAGGGGAGCAGCAGAAGTGGGCGCTGCCACAAGGCAAAGAAAAGATCAGCTCAAATCCTCATAAGCAGATTTTTCTTTATTGGGTCAATAATGTACACAGATGGAGTACTATCAATCTGCAAAGCATGCTGATCTTGGTGGGACACGTACTGCGGGAGAAGCAGGTCGTGGGCAGCCATGGGAGCTGTGTTTGTGAGAAAGTCAGCTGTTTGATGCAGCCACTGTGCTGAATGAGCCTGTGGAGAGAGGGTCAGAGCAACAGGCTGCAATGTCACCCAGGGCCTCCTTGTGATGTGGTGGAGCAGTTCTGGGAGGCTTTGAAGATGTCCACTCTGTACATGTAGCTATATTTGGGCTGGCTTCCTGGAGGTCTTGGAAAGGTGTGCCTATGCTCCTGCCGTTGGTCTTAGGAAGGGAGATGTAAAGGAGCAGCCAGGCTCAGGACAGTGTGGAGAGAGGTTTTGTGCTTTTCAGCGGGGGAGAGCACAGAGCTGGTAGACAGGAGGTATGTTGCCTGTCCCGCTCAGTGTTGGGGTTATGCTGAGTTCCTGAGGGTCAGCAACAGGCTTCAAGATAAAATTCTGCAAGATGGTGGCAAGGACTAAGAATATCTCCATGCGTGCCAGGCCCTCTCCAAGGCAAATTCGCTTCCCTGGAAGTGAAAACAGCAAGTATCACTCAAGAGGTGTTGCAGGGTTTGTACTGAGCAGATGTGTTGTGTGTCTTTATTTACCAAATACAGCCACAGCAGTGAGATGACTGTCAGGATTCCTAAGGGCATTTGCAAGAGAAGAGTTTGTTGGAGAAAGACCTTTGGCAGTTAGGTTGGGTGTCTGAAGGAAGAACAGGAGAAAGTGGAGGTTGGGGCTATTAGTAGGTGAGTGGTTGCATGTAGCCTGGGAGTTACTTAAGAGGTGCTGGGGAAAAGTGGACCTACCACAGAAAGACAGGTTGGTTAAGGATGACTTTGGTGGTTGTGTAGGAAAGTGACAGGAAAGTCTTAGTGGGTCTCATTCATGTTATTACATTGGCAACTCCAATGGGTAGAGGAAGCGTATGTTGTAGAGAGAGGCAAGGTGGTCCCCAGAGGAGGAGGTAGAGAGAGAAAGCCTGTGCTTTACCTGCTGAGAAGGGCATGAAGAACTCACTCTTCCTAAAGGTGCCATTCTCGTTCAGGAAATGTCCAGGGTTGAACTCATTTGGGTTTGGAAACTCTTTACTGTCATGGAGGACAGAACTGAGGACGGGATAGATTGTGGTGCCCTGAGGTAACACAGGGAGAAGAGCAGAACATGAAAGGGACGCAAGTTAGGTCACTTAATCCGACTGCGTGCCAAGTTAAGACTGAGCTTCCCAGCACAGTCCTACCAGTGCCTTTGGTTTCCCTTTGGGGACCCTTCCTTTGGGGAGGCAGCTTTAGGAAGACCCTGATAGATGCCACAGCAGGGACAGTTGTTGGCTGCTCTTCCTGAATGCTCCCTCTCACTTTCAGACCGTTAATCCTCACCTTGCTCTGCTCATCTGCGTACACCTCACCTGATTCTCCCTCTTTCTTAGTGTTTCACAATAGTGAACTTGTAGATGCACAATGTTCCTTCTTTTCTGCAAGCCCCGAAAGCAATGGCACACAAGGTTGTGGAAATTAAGCTCTCTTCACCTCTCCTGACAAATTTCTCCCACCATGATCCTCTTCCTTCCCTCTTCCTGACCAGCCATCAATGGGGGGTGGGGAGGTGGGATAAATAATCCAGCAGTGATGATACAAGAGCTCTCTGCTGGAAGCTGAGCAGTTTCCCAGGTCCTGCCTTTTGATTTTACACAGAGAGCAGAAAATCAAAACGCCAGCAGCCCGTGTGCTGCTGTTCCCCTGCCGTACGTGGTCACCCAGAAGAGCAATGAGCATTGCTGCAGTGGTCCCAGTCAGGCCCATCACCCTGCCTCTGGCAGTGGCCAGCAGTGCCAGCCTCAGGAAGTGCCTGAGAGAAGAGCAAGCAGGTTTTCTTGTTCTCTTGAATGCAAAGGTAGCCTGCAGCATTTTGTGGCTCAAGGGCTTTCTGTGCTCAGTAGCCACCAACTGACTTTGTTTCCAGGCACGTGCACAAGCTCTCCTGGGTGGTGGTGGGCAGTTTGATGCCTTTTTTGTGAGGAGTCACTGCTCTGGTTGTTTTGTGAGCCCACTGTGTTTCTGCAGATCAGTAAAGCTGCAGAGCAAGTGAGCAAAGGTGCTGGGCAGAGCTACTGTTCCAGTCTCGACCCACGGAGTGGCAACAAGGGGTTGCAAGTGACCTACAGGAGCCTGAGGATAAAAACTTCATGAAGGGCTGGGGACAACGAGGTCAGGCCACAGCATTTCTAGCTTCTGGCTTGTAACTGACACCTTGGCAATGTGCTGCCACCTTGTTGTTGAATTTGAGGGAGCTTGCCCACTAACCTTGGGAATGAGGTACTCTCTGAAGCAGGTGTCTTTGGTCACAGTGTGAGGGAGAGCCAGGGGGATGAGAGAGATGAAGCGCTGGATTTCATGGACTACTGCATCTGTGTAGGGCATCTGGGTCCGGTCAGCCACACAAGGTTTTCGTGATCTTCCTACTACTCGGTCAATCTCTTCCTGAACTTTCTCTGTCATGAGAAGCACAAACCGTAAATGGGTAAATAAAACCAAACCTACCTAAATGGGTTTCCCTAAGCTGTCCACAGATCACAGATGACAGGAGCATTGATGTTGATCTCTAACAGCCAGCCTGGGAATGACAGTGCAAGGACTTTGCCCATTTGGGTAAACTATGAGCGAGAGAGAGAGGGAGGAGAAAGGTTGGGAGAAGGATGTGGTGTTAAGAGACCTGCCCAGTGCACAGGAAGAGCTAGAGAGGAAGAGGTCACAGACTGTTACCTTGTATCTTGGGGTATTTGAGAAGAAGCAGAAGCCCGTATCTTAGGGTGGTACTGGTTGTCTCAGTTCCGGCAATGAACAAGTCAAAGGTGCTGGTGATGAGGTTCTTCATGTGGAAACTGGAATTGGGATTCTCTTTCTCCTAGGGAAAAGGCTGGGCTGTTTCTCTGAGCTGAGAAGAGCAGCCCTTTCTTGTGTCATCCCTGGCCATCCTATTCAGCTAGAGCTGTTGCATTTCTCTGCTAAGGTGCAGCAGCCCTCTGGGACGTTGCAATTCTATCTTTGTGCAGTAATGTCAAGCTCAGAGCAACCTTCTTTCAAGCTGTGTAGCGAATGGTACGTGGCTGCCTGTTTGCCCTTGCTGTGCCCACTGCTTTCTAGTGAAAGAACTGCAAGACCAGACTGCAAATGTCCCCGTGTTTTGGTGAGAGCAGATGAAGGTCTTGCTGTCCAAGCAGCTGCAGGTAGTGGCTGGTGCATGCACAGACCCAGATCTATAAGCTCTAGCACAGGCAATATCTGGGTGTTGTTGGTGTCTTCCCACTGCACAGCCCAGCTGCCTGGGAAGGGGTCATCCCAATGTCTGTGTTAGTCAGGAGAGGGAGGGGACCTCAGCATATGTGTGTTGGGGATGAGCTGGGGCTGGTTGCTGTCTCCTTACCTCCTGCATTTTGCTGAGGAAGCAGTCAATGAAATCCTGAGGGGAGCTGGGATCTAGGGAGGCTTGATGTATCTTTGTCTCCTCTGACACGAAATTTTTTAGAGCATCAAATTCTGTGAATATTTTGTTGTGCGGGCCAGGCAAGTAATCCAGGATGTTTGAGAACATCTGGTAGAGCTAGAAGGAGAGAAACAGGGAGGTGTCTAGCATGACCATTGGCCCATCCTTTGATATTAGCAAAAAGCCTAGGAAGGCCACAACCCACTCAGTGGAGCCAAGCAGCAGGGCTGTGAGGCTGGGCAGTCTGACAGAGCAGTAGGGGCTTGCTTAGTAGTAGTAGTAACCTTAGATGTGGAGAAAAAGGGTGTTCAGGACTAGGGGAAAGCTGCAGTTAGCTGGCAAAGCCAGCTGGGTTGGTGAGAGTGCTTCTTGCTCTTAAAGGAATTCCCTCCTGTGCAGCAGAGCATTGATGGGGTCCTAGTTAGAAGACTGAGATGGGACTTCAGTGGGAGAGAGGCCTGCTGCTCTCCTGGGAGAATGTTGCCCCTGTGAAATGTCTACTGAAAGTACCTGTCCCCAGTAGGAGTTCATCATATCAAAGATGTTGCTCATGTTCTTCATCAAGCCCAGGAATCTCTTGTCTTTATAGTCATATCGTTTCCCAAAGATGGTGGAGCATATGACATTGGAGACAGCACAGCTCAGCATGAAGGTTGGGTCAAAAGGTGCTCCTGTTATTTCAAAGAAGTTACAAACCATGAAAAAAAAAACAAACCACAACCCAAACCTACGGCTACTTATGGCTACTGTGGATAACCTCAGTGCCGGTTACTAGTGGAAATACAAGATCCCAGTCTTTGAGTGACACAGAAGGGTCCTCCAGAAAGAAGAGTACATGATCATGGAATTATTTACTGTTTTATAATAAGGGGTAACTTAAATTCTGTGCTAAAGACATGGGCTCCCTTAACACAGTTCTTTTTTTGCAAACATAAGCTATATTAAAAATGGACCATACCCTTTGTTTTGTTGATCTCTTCCAGCAAGTGCTCAGATTCCTCCTGGATCCTCTCTTCAATGCTCCTCTTCCCCATTCCAAAGTTGCGCAGAGTGCTGAGAGCAAACCGCCGGACTTCTAACCACTCCTTGTTGTTGCTAAAAATAATCCCTGCAGAGCAAGAGGAAGGGGGAGGACTTGGCTTGGGTGTGCTGGATGTGAGATGAACAGAGGCTCAGGATGACAGTGAATTGTGTCCCAGGGAGAGCACTGATGTGGTAGTGTCATAGATTACTCTGTTTTGGAGGCAATCTCTGGAGGTCCTGCAGTCCAGCTGCCTGCTTTTGGCCTTCTCCACCACATGCGCAACCTCCTTGTGAAGAATTCATCACTCCTATCCGCACATAATTTCCCTTGCTGCAGCTGGTGGCTGTTGCTGCCTGCCCTTTCACTGCCTATCACCGAGATCAGTCTGGCTCCATTTCTCTGCCAGCCTCTTTGGTGGGTGGAAGCCAGTAATGACAGCCCACTCTGCCTTCCCTTCTCCAGGTGAGACCCACCCACCCCCCACAGGCTTCCCTTGTGCATGGTACACTCAGCTCCAACCTGCCAAACACACCCTCAGCCCTTCCCTTCTCCTCAGAAGGAGCTCGAACTGCAAACATACCTAATCCATTGTTGGCCCTGTCTCCTATGGGCATGTGTCCTCTGCCAGCAAACTCGTCCGCGCGATCAACCAAGGCTTCTTTCACCACATCATGTCCGTGAAGCACCACCACTGGGTCAGAGCCCAGGTGCACTGTGAACACTGGTCCATACTCTTCACTGAGCTGTCAAAATGCAAAAAGGCCATGGAGCAGATAGGGAGGAGAAGTTGAAAAGTGGCCTCGCTGCTGCATCCCACTGCAAGCAGGGAAGAGTCACAGGCCAGCAATGTCAAGATTTGTTGCTCTCATGATAAATGTGGGTGTGGAGAGGATTCCCAGGTCTCAGGCCCTGAACAACAATGGGAACAGCAGTGAGGGGGAGCAGCTGAGATCCCCATGACTTTTCTGCTCCTCTGGGATTGGCACTCCTCAGGCTATGGCCACAGGTTCCCCCCATGCACAAGTCCCATGCATTTCTCACCCACAGAAGAAAGTAAGGGAGAAGAAGAAAGTGGCCTTACCTTCTGGAGGGTTTGGGCCAAGTTCTTCGGCTTCACCTGCAGCACATTACCTAGGATGGGGAGGGGAGCTGGTCCTGGGGGCATCTTCCCCTTTCCAGACCTCCCTTTCCATGCTGTAATGGAGAGCAGGCAAGCAATGCAAATAAGGAGGACAACAGTGACTGCTCCCAGGAGCTCCATTTGCTTCTGCAGCACAGGAGGGATTGATTCAAGCTCCTGGAGCCCGTGTTTTTATACTGGAGGGCTGTGTTAGCTTAACAGCAGGTTTTGGATCACGTGGCTGAGTTAGTCAATATTACAAGTCAATCAGTTGTTAGACTGCCTTGTGTTATAAAACTAGGAATTTTCTCTCTGTTAATTGGTCATTAAACATGCCTTATCTCAAATAACTGCTGAGGGCAATACAGGTTAAGAAATCTAGAATGTGCCTGTAAAACTTGTTTTGTTTCACCTAAAGTTCATTGTTAAACAGATCACACTAGGTGCGTACTCTTCTACTGAGGTGCTCCCAAGAAATCCACTGTCACAAGACCATTTTACAAGTGCTCATTGTATTTTCTGTTCTCGGGTATTGATTGTACAAGGTCCTAGTGTGGTGATCCATCCTTGCTTGTTTCTGATGTCTTTGTGACATTTTCAGTGCAGTTTGCACTGCATGTAATGTGCCAAAGAACATACTGAGGTGTTCTCCTCTGTGTACAGCAATTGCCTTGTGTCTGACCTCACGAGAATGGAAGGTCTCCAGACATCACAAAAGACAAGAAAGGGCTTGCTGGGAGAAATATGATAGAGACATAAAGAAAAGGGACTAGATGTTGGTAATCTTCAAGGAGAAAGAGGAGGAGAGGCAGGTAGAGAGGAGGGACAGCAAGAACTTGAGAAGGTCTCTGGGGAATGGCTTCCCAATCTGAGACAGAGCTGCACTTGGGAGAGGCTGGGTATAGGTTAGTGCAACCTGGCAACTAGTCCTTGCACTTGAGGTGACCAGAGAAGCCCACCCAACCTACTGCTGGAAGCTGGCATGCACAAGTTCCCGTTTCGTTGATGTTTGACTCCAATATGAGAAACTGCTCCCCTGGAAGGCTCAGAGGTGCTCTGGGAGGCTGCAGAGCATGTGTGGTGTCTTGTGAGGACTTGAAAAAGAACTGAAGGCTTCCTGCACAAGGTGACTGCAGGGGCTGCATATCCGCAAGGTGCCAAGTGCAATGGCAATGGCAGGTGGAAAGGATCCTCAGGGCTGTGGCGCTGCCTGTGCTCAGCTTGCTCAGTCTGGCCCTATCCCTCTGTCTCTCCTGACCTGTGACACTGTCACAGGCAGGCAGATCTCACCCAGCTGAGCAGGTGTTGCAAAGATGAGGGATGTGGGACTTGGTGGGAATTAGCGAGGGGCCTGGGTGAACCGGGTGCTTGGTTGGAGTGTGCTGGGCTTGCTGGGCTTGCTGTGCAGTGGTGTGCTTATGTGAGTTTTCCCTTTGCTCAGAGGTGCTAGTGAAGGTCTCCATCCCTTGCAAAAGTTTCTGTAGCTTCCCTATGAGTTCTTAAGTCATCCTTGCTCACTTGCACTGGCATAACAATTGGCTAGTTGTTCTTTTAAAATCTCATTTCACTTCTTAAAACCTGTACTTGATATGTGGGTGGAAAAACTGAATTGCCAACAAGTTCGGGCTGGTTGCTGGGTTGGCCTAAACGCTTGCATCAGCTCAAATATTGTCAGGGTAGTTCATGGGAGTTCACGTAGATCTAGAGATTTGCGTGGTGAAAGTAGATTTTCATGGGAGTTTGCACTGCTACATGAGGTCTCTCTGCTCACCAGCCGAAACCAGGACAGCCAGGCTGAAATCCCCTCCTCTCCATCTTCCCAGGAAATTTGGTTTTAAGTTCATTGGAGGCACATATTAGGGCTATTCAAGGAAAAGGCTACCAGTGTTGTAGTTTTGCCTCCTTTTTTCTAAATTTTTTCTAAAATAAAGCACAAGCTTGGAGAAAATCTGTCATCACTGTGTAGAATCTCCTGCAGGCTTGCTGCCTGCGCCTTCTCTTTCTGGACCTCGATTCAGAAGGGGGCACTGTGAAATGCCACTCCTGCCCACTGTGCAGCCAGCACCCCTCATCCCCAGGACTCTTGGTGTGGATGTCCCTGCTGTGTGCCATTGCTGTTCAGCTTCTGCGGAGAGTGTTTTGGCAGAGTCACTCCCCCATGCACTGCCCTTTTGTGCCACATACGGTGCACGGTACAGGCCAGACACGCAGTGATCTGGTTGGAGGCAGTCCCACAATGTGCGGGGCATTTTGTACTCCTCTTCCCAGCACTTCTTGGTGGTGGTGTTTAACACCTCCTTTTTTTCCCACAGGTCTCCAGAGAGCTTTCTACGGACAGGGAAACCCCTACATTGCTGCTATGTCTGCCCCAGTCTCTGAGGCTCAAAATTGTTAGAAGGAAAGGATTTTCCTGATGGACATCCCAGGAAGATTTTAGCTTGCTGGGGTCATGATGAGCTTAAGGCTAGTGGCCTACAGAGGTGTTTGCCTCGCCTACCTTCATCCTCTGCATGTCCTGTTTGTGGTGGTCTTGGGTGCTAGCAAACTGGTGCTTACAGCTGGGTCATTGTAATGCATGAGGACTATCAAATGAACGAGGAAGAGATCTGCAAGGAGGAGAGACCTGCCTGTTTCGTCTCAGCCAGGAAGCTTTCCACTGCCTGTAAGAACTACCAAGCAAAGCATTTCATTTGCCTGAATTTCAGGCTCATTTCACTTGCCTCCCATCTTCACATCATCCAACACAGATGTCAAGTCTGCGTGTATAGAAATTAGGAAAGAACGCTTCCCCAAAACCATTCTCAGCACAGGTATTTCTGGTAGATATAGAACAGTTGTTTCAGAGTTCTTCTTCAAGTACCTGTAAACATTTTTCCTGTCAAAGTATTGGCAGATAAGTATAAGCATCATCAAAACTGTCTCTCTGTAGCTCCAAAGTGCTTTGTTTATTTGCTACTTCTGACCCAGATTTCATCAGGTAATACGGTCAAATTACACATTCAGCAATCTTGCAATGACTGTGCGATTTGTGCAAGCTATCTTGGCACAATGCTTAGCTTCTACAGAGATGAAGCCTCCCTCCCTGCCAGAGTCCAATTGTTGTCCCCAGGTGACTCTTCACCATGGCTGCCCAGTGCCCAGGCAGGTGCTGGGACAAGCACATTTGGGTCATGAGTGCTGCTCGAACAGCAGCCACACAAGCAGCCTGTTGAGACCCATTTGCTTCAGTCTCTGCTGTGCAGAGCAGCTGAAAAGGTCTTGTACTTTGTGGAAGAACCCTCCTGGTTGGTGCACAGAATAAGCAGTGCGCAGGGTAGCCACAGTGACATCCTTCACCCAGCTGTCCATCTGGGATCACGGCCTCCTGGAAAGATGGGCTGTGGGCTAAGGT
This sequence comes from Pterocles gutturalis, assembly GCF_000699245.1. Classification (NCBI taxonomy): domain Eukaryota; kingdom Metazoa; phylum Chordata; class Aves; order Pterocliformes; family Pteroclidae; genus Pterocles; species Pterocles gutturalis. The sequence goes on from NW_010132858.1 coordinate 37,532, forward strand.
TGGAGAGCAAACACCTCCCTTGCACCCAGCTGCTACCCATGCCTGAGGGCTGTCTGGAGGTGCGAGCCTGCTGCACGGTGCAGAGGTCTGGCAGCTGGAGTGTCTGCAGAGAGCAGAAGTGTGGGTGGTCACCATAGAAGTTCATTATTAAGGGCTAGAAATCCTACTCCCTTGAGTAGGGAGGCTATTCCCAGAGGTTCCCCTTGCCTGTGTTTCAGGCCCCTCTTAGGCTTCGCAGAGGAAACCTGTCAGTTTTGGGGAAGGGGGGGGTCCCACAGAGCCTGTGGTCCTGCCACCTCGAAGCCAGGGCTGGAACAGTCCTGCGGGTGTCCCCACACAACTACACTGCAAACGAGGCTGTAGTCCACAGCCAGGAGTGCTTAAGAGGAATCGGCTCCTTTTAGGTGTACAAAGCCCCCTGAGCTCCCTGGTTTTCCACAGATTTCATGTGGAGGGCTATTTCTGTGCTTATATGTCAACACCCTGTGTCTGGCACTTGAAGCAGTGGCACCTTTAAAAGAGCAAAAGGGCATTGTCACTCAGCAGTCATGCCATGTAATGAGCAATTAGAGCAGCAGTAGGGTACATGGGGAAAAAGCAGGTGGATCTCCTGGACGGGCCAGTGGTGGGAAGAAGTCAGGGTGAGAAAAAAGAGTTTGAAGGTCCTCCTGGGGCTCTACAGTAAACTGCACAGATGAGCTCCTCTCAGTTCCACGATAAAAACACAGACCATCACTTGACATAAGTAAGCTCAGCTCCCACCCTGTGGTTTTCCTCAAAGGCTGCAAGCAGACTGTGATTGCTTCAGAGCCAGGTGAAGTAATGGAAGGTGTTAAACTGCTGGGCTGGGTCCACCTGGACACTTCAGGAATTTCTGATCCCAGCTGGCTCCACAATGTACAAGGGCTAGGCTAAGAGTAGGTGCTTCATGGTCCTTAGTGAGAGAACAGGATGGGTGTTGTGGGGCAGTCTAGGACTGTGTTTAGAGCTACGCTTTTATTGGGGTTTCTTGTTCACCTTGTTTTGGTTGTGGGGGCTCAGGGTAGTGTTCTTTCTAATCTTGCTCTGCTGCCTTGTGGTGAAGAAAGCCTGGAGCTCACGATACCTGCAGGCTTGGAAGGGAATACTTCTTCTGTGCTGACTACTTGGCGTAAGTGAGGGTTGTGTCAAGA
>NW_010132859.1:0-29523 GCF_000699245.1 Pterocles gutturalis
TATATATATATATATATATCTCAAGAGGATAATGCTTTGCCTTCTGCTTCCCATATTTTTCAGTCTTTTCACTTGAAATCAACAGGGCTTGAATCATCTCTCTCATTTAATGAAGGCTGAGCTTCTTGTGGACTCACATGACAGCAGGAGGTGCTGCTCGCTGAAAAGCCCAGAATGGTGGGAGACTTTGATAATATCACGAGAGTTGGTAACACGGGCAGAAGACTGTGAATAAAGCTGTCTGACCTCCTTGGCCCAAGTGCTTTTCCAGCCAAGCAAAACAATTCCTCTGGACTCTAATGAATAGACTTCTGTCATTGTTCATCATAATAATGCCCCGATCCTGGCAAGATTACCTAGATGCTACTATAATCCTGCTAATAAATGATGATTAAAAAACACACACTTGAGGAAAAGGAAAGGTAGAATTTGGATCTTTTGCCCCAGTCTCTTCCCAAAGGAAAGCAGGATAATAAATGACTTCTGACTGTGATATATGACAAAGAGCCTTACCACATCAGAGTCTGCTGCAGCAAAATTCAGCCAGCTCACTCAGATTTGTCCATAAAAATACTGCTCTATTCAGTGTGAGAGGCCTGATAAATCAGGGGGGACCATACTGAAGACATCTAGTGAGATTTTTGTTTCTTTCTGGGGGAAACAGCTGGAGAGAGAAAAAAGATTAATTTTTTTTGTGAAACAAGCATTTTTTCAAGCAGCAAGTACTCAAGCATAGTACTCATAGTACTATGGAAATACCCGATTCTCCTGTTATGTGTGACTTGCTATCCATTTTCAGGTAGCGACTTCTGTTTTCTGGTAGAGTATAGTACCAAATATTTTACCCACAGGCAAAACCAAGTTGCTCAAGACAGGAGAGTATGATTGAGCAGACTACAAAAATGGAAAAAAAAAAAAAGTCAAGTGGGCTAATTCTGACTTTTTTTCTTGGAACAAAGCATGTGTGATGTCCCTGCTGTCCCACTCCAACTACGCTGCTGTCTCTTGACTGTGGAAGGTACTGCAGGCTACTTATCACAGGGCAGGTGGTCAGAGTTTGTGTTTAAAACATGGACACGGTTTTTTTGCTTCAGAATTTGGTCCATCATAGCCAATGGGGGATGTGGCAGAGCACTTTCTCATGCCTCCTTTACTTCCTGTTTAAACCTAACTGCTCCTTCCAATGCTAACATAAAAGGACTGCTTCATTCAGGAGGACAAACAACGTGTGTTAGGAAGGTAAAATTCTCATTGTATTCTGTAGCCTTAAAAGCGGGGGATGAGATATTGGTATATGCAAGGAATAAAGCACAGTTAAGACCGTCTGACTGGGAGACCTCTGCGAGTACAGCGTAACGAGATCTGGGCAAATTCCAGCACAAGAAACATTTAGGTGCTCATGCAAGAAATGTGTTTCTGCTGCACCCGTTATTATTAATTCCTGCTAACAACACGTGTCATCTCATTTGCACACCAGAAGCAGCTGGTGTGCAAGCCTGCATGAATTCAGAAAGTCTAATGTATATTTTGCAAAAAAAGAAATCTCGCTTTCACAATAAAGTTATCAGCAGCTCAGCTACCACCTGAGCTAAAAAAGCCTTCGTCTTAAGTCAAGAGCCTTTCTCTTCCCACTGGATTAGATTTCAGTGGGAGCTAGGCCAGGAAATTGCTTTTATTTATATTCTCCACCCCTGGCAAAGTCAATGGCCTCATTAATCTGCTGATGGGCCAGCACCATGATGGAAACTAGAGATGCAGCAGGGAGATTGTCAGAGAAATTGCCACTTTTCTCCTCTCCCAGCCTTCACTTTGCTCCCACCCTAACCTCACCTTCAGATCCCTCCTGCCAGCCCTCAGAGCTCTTGCCATCATCTTCTCCATTCCACCTGGATCTCCACCCTTCTTGGAGATCGAAGGAAGAATATAGTCTCAAATTCCACGGACACATCACATCTGCTAGGATGAATTGGAAAAGGCTGAAACTAACACATTGCCTCTGGGATCAGGCCCAAATGAACCTTCACTTTCTTAGATGTGCAATAAAACTGTAACGCAGTCTGCAGAAAATTAATTGTGACACTGACTACAGTGAATCCAGGGAATGTTGTCTCCCTTTCGGACCACAGCTTAGATTCTTGCTGAATCCCTGTTGGAGGGGCTGTTACCCTCGCACTTCTTTTCAAGACGTCTTTTTAAGTTAAAAGTGGTTTTGACCGTGAGTTTTAATACTGTGACTGGCTTTGCTTTGACTTTTATTTTCTGTATCATCTGTCTTGCAGTATAGGGACCATTAACCAGTCAAACAATGTTCAATCCCAATAACATTATCACTTAAAGGGAGCACGGCAAGCATTTCTGCTAACTAGTGGGCAGTAAATTTACTCTTCTAATAGGTTCATCCTTTATTAGGTATTTATTTCAGGAGGTTAAACCATAATTAGATTGCATTAGGAAGCCAAAAAAAGAAAGGAATGGAGATTCCAGCCTGGGAATTTGTTTTATTTGCTCCTTGGATGTCCAAAGAAATTCTCAGCACAATCTGTATTCCTCCAGATAGGGGGCTGCGCAACTAAACAGCTCCAATGTTTCTGCCAGGAGTTTGCATTTGTCTTTCCTGTACAAAAGTTATTGCCAAGCTGTAATCTTTGCCTGAAATACAGTGCGTGGAGCCAACGCTGAACCCAATTTACTGTGGCAGATGAATATAGCCAAGGTGGTGGTCTGAATGTTTGGCCTAAAGGCACAATCCAATTTTCAACTGTTTCAAAGCTATTATGTCAAAGGCTGTTTGCATAAACATAACAATAGCCGAGATCCCAGGCAGAGGGAGGCAGCAGAGGGAAAGCCTGCCCTCTCGTGTCCCCTGCCTGCATGTGCGTGGGAGCACGTTTACAGCCCCAGGGAAAGTTTCCTGCATGGTCAGGGTGGAAAAAAAAGAATTACCGGAGAAGAGCGGGTGTGTGCATGCACTGCTGTACCCAGAGCCCATCTCTGTGTCCGTGCTTGCAGGCGGTGGTGGAGTGCGTGGGCAGGAATAGGTGCCGTCTGTCTACGTGGAAGCGTACGCGACTGCGCGCACATCATGTCAGCTGTAGGCAGACACATGCACGCACACAGACATTTTTTCACATGCACACGTGTTTACACTGCCGAGATGCTGATTTAAAAGAAAAGAAAGAAAAAAAAAAAAAGTAGATACTGCCAATGATGGAAATGGGAGAATGTTAATGACTTTTTAAACTTTTCTCAAGCTTGAGAAACAGATGTGATTATTCAATTCATTACAAGAAAAATGTCTTGCAGCAGCATGCATGTGATGAGCTGACTGATGATGTGGGAACCTATGAGAAAGCTGTTTCCCTTATTAGAACTGGAGAATTTTCAAGTTGATGTCCTCTTTCTCTTTCCCAGTACGTACACACGTACATGCTTTTTTAAATAATAGAAATCTACGCTAAACCTTTTAATGCATAATGAAAAAAAGTAAAGCAGTAGACACAAAGGTTCTGCAACCTGCATGGTTTTACAGATGGACTGGAACTTTCTCCAGATCTACCACATTCAGACAGTGTTTGGACTCAAGCCAAATATATAGACTGGACCCAGTACTGAGGCTCATCTTTAATTTAAAAGATGGGAAAGGATACACTTATCAGTTTTCTGGAGGGAGCAGGAAAATCGTTAAATGACAGAAGCTGCCAAAAATAAACATCCTCTGCTTTTAAAAATCCTCCTTACATAGAACCGTCAATGCACAGGGCTTATTAAGACATCTGGCAAATTAATTTTTCTGATGGAGAGAATTCTCAAGGCCTCAAACCTAGAAAAATAGAGGATTTCACAGCAAAACACATTTGCAGTGTTAACGTCACACATCCCATGGCCATTTCCACGAGTCCAAGTTCACTGGGGTCCAGCAGTTAAGATGGGGTTGAAGCCAACATCAAGGGACACAACCCCACAACCACCGAGAACAAAGTTCTTCTCATCCAGTATCTCATCTCTGGTCAAAGCCAGCATTAGACACTAACGCATACAACAGTGCGAAGCCGGATGTGTGTGACAGATACTGAATAACCAGGTCCCCAAATTAAAATTCTTTCTAAATTCAGATGTCTAGAGTCTTAGACCAAGAGATATAAGATTTTACATTGTCCCAAATTTCTGGTTTTGCATTAACTACTGCTAGAAGCACACACATTATCTAGATCTGTGCCTGGAAACCTCTGTCACCTTCCTACAACATGGCCGAGAACTCTACCTTATTTTGGCAGATTAACGAAGTGTGTCTCGTAGAGGTGGACTCTTAAGTATCAAAATACCAGCAATCTGAAATCTAAAAAATGAAACTCATAATTATTATAACTCTTTCAAACAACCCAGTGATAACACAACAAAAAAATAAACAAACCCATTTATCCAGTCAAAAATAATAGATAACGACTGCAGAACGTGAAGGGCCTGCCAGGGTCAGAGCGGGTGTTAAGAACACGGTACGTAATCAGCTAACAGAAGGCAGACCTTGCCCTAGGAAGCCAGTTGCCTCAAAAAGATGAAGCAGATCAAAGCAAAGCAACAGATAGACAAGTAAGTGTTATGTTAGAAGTATGAAAACAGTTCTTTTTCTCTGTAAGTAAAAGCACATCATATATTTCATCATATATTTCCTTCCAGAAATGAGGTAGGATTTGTAAATCTTGTGCTTAAGAGGCACACAGGCTTACTGACAGCCACACAATCCTGGTACAGCACAGCAAGGTGTCCCCAGGGTTTTCCTTGCCTGTGAAATGGGACAATGACAACTGAGATAATTACATTTTTCACAGGACATCATGAGGATTAATTAGTTACAGAAGGACCACAGCATACAGAAATTAAGAAGTAGATATTTTTATGTGATTGAAAAATATTTTTATATCAATGTAAACACTGCCTGACATTCAGAAGTGAGAGCAGTGGCTTTTTCAGCTGTGCCCTGAATAGCCTCAAAGAGAGCTTCTGCCTGGAAGAGCCGCTCTCAGCCTGCCTACACAACCCTGTAACACCTCCCACACACATGTAAACCCACCGACTACAGCTGCTGTGACTCACATACATAAAACTAAGTGTGAACACGGGCCTTTGGGAGTCAGGGGTGGTAAGAATCACAGGACGGGCACTGAAAAGGAAAACGTGACATTGCTTTTGCCCAACTCAGTAGCAAAACTAAGTCTCCCAACTCCCAGCCTGGTGCTTTACCACAAAAGCATCTGCCTTCCAGGGAAGGGCTGTTGGACCAGAAGTCACTAGGATGCACTGAAGCAGCAGTGGGAACGTCTGGAAGAGACAGCTGAGAAGTGGTTTAATGAAGACCAGCTTTATTAGATATTTTTCTGCATCTTGTTGTTTTAAAGATGTATTCCTGTTTACATTGTTTCAGTTGCTCCTTTGTCCTTGGCTTTCCTGGGCCCACTCTTAGATCCTCTTGCAGAGATCAGGATGTTTGGAATCGCTGTCCTGCTGCTGTGACTCGGATGTTACAAACCGCTTAGGCATAAACAAAGCCTACAACCTTTGGAGGCCCTCCCCCAGAGAGGGCTGTGACAGCCCGAGAAAGACATCCCAAGGCAGTTCTCAGCTCCATTGTGACGCGTTGGGTGCACCTACTTCAAACGGGCATGCGTGTATCCTCAGAGTCATTCTCTGAATAGACGTGAGATGTTTTGCAGACAGAAGTTTCAGTGCTTTGCTGAGTAAGGAAAGCTCACGCTTAAGCGTTTTGCTCACTTGCAGATTGAATGCAAAGAAACAAGAAGCAACTGACCACAGGAGGGAAAATACAAAAAATTGTATGTTGTAAGGCTGACATGTTGTATTGGAGTCTCACACGACTGAGACCCCACAGATAGACTCCTGCTCTCACACAAGTCCCTTGGATGGTAGTTCAGCTCACGGGGAGAACTCCAGCAAAAGCAGAACTGAAAGGATGCAGGTAAAGCCACGGAACCAGGACTGGTTCTGTGTAATCAATAGTTCTGCTACAACTTACTCCACACTCACTGCCAAGTCACTTCACTCTCCATTTTTAACACCCCTCTGTTTTTAAGGACCCAGCTCCTAGCCTCCTGAAGTACAGCTATGTCTAGACTGGGGGAACAAAGAATATCCTTGAGCTTCTTTATCCATGTGGGCCCTGCTCCAGTTTCACTCCCATGCCCTGATTTTCAAGAGCATGGGTCAAGCAGGAGTGAAGCCACAAAGGAACAGACTCCTGACCTAGAGTGGAAGAAGCAGCCCCCCAAAAGCCAGCACCAGGAGGTCAGTTTAACAGTCATAGAAACTCTAGAATGGAGAAAAGGAGAAATCAGTAGAAACTCGAGGATCCTGCAACTCCATGATTTAAACCACTGTAAAATGAGGATAACATCTGCCAATGAGGTGCAGACACTACAGCATCCCGTGTGAAGCCAGCAAGTCCCAGCTCTGTCTCACGCTGGTATTGCATAGTTTCCTTACCATTTGTGAAATGTTTGGAGAGCCTCGGATGAGAGATGATATTGGACAGCAAAGCAGCATTGTTCATTAGCGTTAGAGTTAAGTCTGTGTGCTGACAGCAAAGAAGATAGAATGAAAAATGTCAAAGCCTCAAAAAAACTGCAAACTTCAAGATGCATAAAGGGAGCAGCCTGCTTCTCCCCTTCCCCCTTCTTCCCATCGTGCTCAGATGTAATAACTTTCCCCAGTTCCGTGGCTCTCACACAGCTAATACTGTGTTCAGTTGCTGGAATCTTTACAGATGCAATGCATTAGCAAAGCCTGCCAGTCGGCATCCTGTTTTTCCAATCACTCTTCTGAAACTCCTCCACTTTTCTCAGAGGTTTTATCAGAAAGATGTTCCTCTGAAACATTTCAGCGAGAGGATCTGACAGCTCTTCAAACACCAGCTGAAATTCATTTGTTTTCCACTGCTTCCTGTTTTTACAAGTTCATTAGTGTTTCACCAAGATAGACTAAAGAGTAGAAACTTTCACCAGCCATGCTGGATCCCTGAATATAAGTCATGGGAGACTGTCTAAACCTCCACATGACATATACAAACACAAAAATACATGACCTACATGCATACTGTGTACACAGGGCTAAACATACGTACATACCATACAAGCATATATCAAAAACGTGTGTGTGAGTATTTAAAAATCCCCGAGGCTGTCTCCGCGTATATTGAGGAATGCATGTAGCCGTGACATGTATACATACACACAGCGACACACATGCACAGGAAAAGCAAAGGCCCCATTGTGGGCAGCCTGACACTGAGCCTTTTTTTTTCAAATGGAATTTCTGAAGCCAACAAAGTAAATAAGCGCCTAAAGTATCTCAGCTGTGGTCCGTGGGTCAGGGCTGCTCTCAGGACAAGCAGGAGGCAGAGAGCGTGTACAGATGCATTCCTGAGGACTCACAGGGGCTGAGTGTTGGAGCTCAATGAAGAAGGCACTGTGTGTGCTCAAGCATTCAGGCTTTTAGCATTATCTGTCTGGTACATTAATATGCTAATTGTAAGAGAAGAAATGTGGAACTAATTCCATGTATCATTCATGTAAGAGCATCTAGGTAGCAGTGAGATAGGGCTGGGGGCTGAGCGTTGGAGCTCGATGAAGAAAGGCACTGTGTGTGCTCAAGCATTCAGGCTTTTAGAATTATCTGTCTGGTACATTAATATGCTAATTGTAAGAGAAGAAATGTGGAACTAATTCCATGTATCATTCATGTAAGAGCATCTAGGTAGCAGTGAGATAGGGCTGTATCAAAACAGTCATAATCACATTACTTCTGATGTGTTCTAGACCAGGAGTACATGGTATGTTCTCCTATTTAAATAGGTTAACAGGCTGTTTAGTTACAGCAGCAGCAAGAAAATTGAAATCTATTTCTAATTTTCACACAGAAGCTGCTTTCTCTTGCATCCCTGAAATGCATGCGGACAGCTTCTTATAAATTGCAGTTGTGAAGAAAACAGCAGGGAGCAAGAGAGACAGATTAGTAAATCTGTTTATTTCCAAAGTCATAAACCACAATCTTCTTGTTAATAATGATGATTTAACAGTTGGCACTCAAACTGTCCATCTTCTGTTTGGGTTTTTTACTGCTTTCTCAAAATCTCCTATAATTGATCAATTCAGAAATTATGAGAAAAGAAAAAAAGGCAAAGGAAAGCATGTCTGCTTTGGTCTAGTGATTTTAAACAAGCCTGATGTGTCAGCCAACAGAAAGTGCTGTTGATGTAATCACGAAAGGCACTGGGTAACTTACTGTACTTTTACATCAAACTAGATTTGTAAGACCTGGGAGCTGGAGCTTTCTAGTTGATTGCTAAGAAAATGTCAAATAACGTCATATTTTTTAAGTGGGTTCTGGGGCTGGTGGTGATTTACAGCCAAATGTTTATGATAGAACCAAAAAGCCTTCTTTTTGTTTGCTTTTGTTGCAGGTCAACTGCTATGATTTCAGGGCTCCACCACGTGAGTAAGACCAACCTCGCTTTAAAAACAGCTCCCTGGATGACCAAAATATCCAATTCCTTTAAAATTGTTGTGAGCCCTTAACACCACAAAGCCATTATTAACTTATTGCCAGAGACTATAAAATAGAATATTACTGCTTGGTTACACACTCTGTTTGTTGTTTTTTCTTCTGTTTTTAAGGGAAGTAAAGCAATGTGCCCACTTTGGAACTATCTGCCATTTCATGCTATTATTAAAAGTATTAATTACTTTTAATGACTAATTAATACACTTATTATTTAACTCAAACTTCACAACAGTGTTTGGTGTCTCTTTTGTGTTTTCTCCAAAGCCTCCTGCCAAACAGAGCTGGAAACAATAATCAGGTGTTTTCATGCTATTTTCATTGTGTTTTCTCCAAAGCCTTTTGGCCTGCCAAACAGAGCTGGAAACATAATCAGGTGTTTTCATGCTATTTTCATTACTACTCTCCCCCTGGCTGAACCAGCACTGCTGCGAGAGGATTTTATTTGACGTGTTTCACCTTCACTTTCAAGGTTTTGCTGAGACCACTACATAAGGACACCAGAGGGAAAAGCATTAAGTAAACTAACAGAGGTTTTCTAGGCTGTGGGAAGGAGAAGGCCTACTGTCAGTTCAAGCAATGGGCAAAGGTGCAGAGCATCACCCAGTTTATGATAAAAGATAATAACCATCACCATCATGCATAAGTGTGAAGTTTTTTTTCATTCTGACACCACTGAAAATTTTATCCTAACAGAACAGCCACACAGCAAACAGACTGTAAGATCTTTGGCACAACACAAGTCATGCAAGAGTATTGATGGTTTTGTTGGTCATCTGTTTTGTGGAAAAAAAAAAAATACAAGTGTCTAGCCTGAAACCAAATAGCAAACTTAACCCTCCTACCTGTTGCCTTTGTTTAGTTCCAGACAAACCACTTTATTATTCATGACCTACAAAATACAAGTAGCATGTTAGATTTCATACAGACAGGTGGAGAAGAAAGCAATACCAGAGGAAGCCAAGTTCAGTGTTTACTTCTTCCTGGCTTTTTAGGAAGTTCTTTACAGAAACAGTGGGTTCCTCATTAACACAAAGGATAGGATGTGCTGCCTTTTGCAGAATGTACCAGCAGAGTTACTAAGAGGAAATAATAGCCCTCAGCATTGAAGTAGGAGATCAAAATCTGTTCTCAAGTCAGGTTGTTAAGACAAAACTCTACCTGGCAGTTTCATCTATTCATTAGCTGTTGTAAATGCGCAATGTATCATATTTACTTGAAGATAATCTTTTTCAGTCTCCCAGGCTCTTAAGAAATAAGTGTCACCTTGGGGCTGGTATCCTTGAATCTCAGTAAAACCAACAGAAACATGGGGAAAGGGGAGGGAGAATGAGAAAACTAGAAATGATAGCAAAGTTAGCATGTTTGGAAATGATTTCTACTGTTTCCCTTTGAAAATCCCCAGATATTTAATGTGGAGTGTTATGAGTGTCTAAATTACCTTTCCAAAGCAATGAGTTTTAACAGTCTGCTTGACAGAGGGGAAGCACAGGGGCATAGGAGAAGCCATCTGGGAGCTGAGCACAGCATGACTTCAAAGAAAAAAAGCCAAGAGCTGAGAGTAGGAAAATTCATCAGACAACTTGGCCAAGGCAGTGGAAGGCAGTGGAAAGAGATGAGAGAATGGAGACAAGCTTCAGTAGATCTTCCTCATTGTTTTCCTGTTGCTCCTGACCCCTCCACCTCCTTTCTCTCCAAGCCGCCAAGGCAAGGTGAAACCGTCTGGTATCTGCAGCCCAGTTCTTCCCCCCTCTCTCAACACCATCTGGGAATCCACAGTCCTAATGGAGTTTCCAGATGTTTGTGTCATTCTGGTGTTTGTGTCATTCTGGATCTGCTCTTTCAGTTTTGATCTTCTGCGTCTCTGCCATGGCACTGCAGGTGCATCAAAACTTCACACTGTACAGCAGATAGCACAAGAATCTTATCTAGACAAAAGCATGCTGCAGGTAGGGGTGACTGAGCCTTCATTACTGCTGTTCACACAAGTAGAACTATCTCACAGATAGCCACAGACGTGCTAAACTGTCTATGGGATGTATCACCCCATTTCCTGACAGCCGTTAATACTGGCCAACTTTCAGTGCACCCCTCAATATCACTACTGGGATGACCATTGCTTGGAACAGTTTTCCAATAAATATAGATAAATCAACACATGAGATACCAGGAAGAACAACTTTATCAACTTGTTGGAGAAAATTTAATCTAATAGGCCACTTGCAGCTACAACTTCTATGCTGTAATCAGCAAAGTTATTCCGCATAATGGTATTGTAGGGATCCTTCCTGGGTTTGCACCTGCACTGCTTAAGCCAGAGCTTCTCCAAGACAGACCACAGCTCTGTCATGTCTATATTTAAAATTGAGTGGGTTTAAAAACAGAACGATTATAAATTTGTTTCCTCAGACATAGGAAATTTTTCTGCAAGGGTCATTCAGGTGCATGTTCCCATCAAGACCTTAACAGACATGCTTTGCTCAGCAGCCATTTGGTGCCTTCATCCTTCCTGTTTTCAAGGTATTGCCAAAATACTTCGGCAACAGGTTAGCAGTAGACACAGCCTACAAGACAGGGTTTTTTGAACCATAGGAAACTGCTGTAGAACAGCAGTTCTCACTGTCTGTTTTACTAAAAGAGAATAATATATCAACTTTATTCTGGCCTCTTAAGAGTTAAAAATGCAATATGGTTGACTGCAGCTACTCTAAGCAAGTGCCAATGCTGCTGTAGTAAGGACTTGACTATGTAGCAAAGAAGCACAAAATAAAGGAGGATGAAAATTTCAAACCCAGTAGCCATTTCACAAACTCCTGAACCACAGGTACCTTTTCTGCAGTTTAAATTAACCCACCGGTAAAATGGATCAACCCAAGTTGCTCAAAGGTGCTTTAGTACAGAAGAACATCCACTCTGGGAGTTAACACAGAACAGTTACTGTGCCTAAAACATACCCCCAAACTTATTCTGTAGTAATTTCCTGCTCAGATAAGCCCTAGGAGTTGAACTTTTTGCTCCTGATCTTCCCTGTGAAGCTGTGTGAAACCCGGGATGGTGAGTATGTGCCTGGGATAACAGGGGTCAGAACTAGAGAATCTATTCGATTGCTTTCTCACTTAAATGACCAAAAAAAAAAAAAAAAAAAAAAAAAAAATCCCTAAAAACCCCAACCAAAAAAGAAAAAAAAAAAAAAAAAAAAAAAAAAAAAAGTTCCCTGAAGATCCCAGCCAAAGAGGAAAGTAACTTGGCAAACAGATGAATTCTGAGTTCTTTTACTAGAAAGATTTATATTTTGTTCACCACAAATATACAGAGCAGATGTATAGCACAACTGATTTGCCTGTACTCCTTGTAGCACAAGTTTTTGGCAGTACTTTCTAGGGTAAGGTTTAGAAAAAATCACACTGCTGGGGCAACCTGGCCATTGTAAAAGCCAAAACCAGCTTTTAACTAGATAAGTTGTGATTTTAGGCCAGAAGGTACTACTGATCGCTCGATCTCTTCCCCTGCACAATACAGGCTCTAAATTAAATTCCACATCAAGTCCAATAGCTGCAGCTGAATTCAAGTATCTTTCAGAAAGTCATCCAATTGCAATAGAAAAGTTTCCAATAATGGAGAACATACCACATCACAGAATACCATATGTCCAGGATTTCTTGGACAACCTCACTGCGTGTGCACTGTTTACACCCCATACAGCAAGTCAGAAACTATCAGAAAGCTTCAAGCCTGCCATTCCCATGCAGGAGTTACTGCAGCCCATGGCTCTTAAGAGGTCAACCTGCCTTTGGATGAGAACTCCCACCTACCTAGAAGCCCTAGTCAAATGGAGCTAACCCTCCGATCAAACAGAATGAGGGTAAATTCCCTTCCTCTGCTCTGCAGAGGACCCTCAGCAGAACAAAGGAGAACAGAGGTGCACAGTGTCCTACTCACAGCTCCTTGTGCTTCTGAAGGAAAACTAACCTATCTGGTAAAAGCATCTTGGAGACTCCTCGAGGAAAGGGAAATAAAGACAGAAAGAGAAATAAAACCCTCATCATGGTAAAAGACTTCTGACAAAGCCCCTAACCTCTTTCCTTCTTCTTTTTTAAGCTGTTTCTCTTGCAAAGAGTCTCAACTGCATTGGTCAGATAATGCCCTACAGCTGCCCCATCCCTCCGCTCAGCTGTGAGCAGATTGTCTACCCAAAGGATAGCGTTAATTCTTCCTCTACTGGGCTAATTTATTCTTTGGGTTTTGGGACATGTAGAAAGTGCCATAAAGACTTGTAAGAAGTCAGTTGAAAGCAGGAAGAAACTCACTGTTTCTTGAGGTTGTGCTGCTGCTGCTGGCAATAAATTTTGCAAGTTAAGGTGCGTTTGTGTGTGCTGTGGATCACTGAAAGGAGAAAACTTCAACTGCATGACCATGATTTAATTTGTTTTGCACTTTGTCGCGCCAAATGTTAGTGCCTCTCCTGAGACTTCATGTTCTGCCTTGAGAGGAAGGACCTAATTCTTGTTGAGCTTTACCTGCTTCATATAGTTACTGAAAAGTTTGACAGAGTAACAACCACCAGACTTTCCAAAATGCCTAGCAATTATGAGGACTTCTGTTCTGAGGGCTCAACACACTCAGTGAGTTTTCAAGCAGATTCTAGCATCCACTTTCTGAAACGCAGGCACTTTTCAGGTATTTCCAGCTGGACAAGGAAGTCACTTGGGATGTCTCTCCCTAAGTCTCCATCCTGAATACATTTCGTTCAAGGAGTGGTGGTTCCAAATCAGTTGGTATTGGCACAAAGCTGCCCTCTGTGGGAATTGTTCTCAGCCTTCAGTGAGGGCAGAATAAAGGCAGTTTGATTTTGAAAAGGTGCATGCACTGAACAATGCCTTGGCCCTTATGATAAAGTAGTAGCAACACAATTGTACAACTCCTTTCCCCTTCGCATTCTGTGAAATCTTCTGCTTTGTTAGTACTGGATTTTTACAGCACGACTGATGGTTACCAGGCTGCAAGTGTTTTAGCTTGCATGAACCGTGGCATACCTAATTTAACTACAGAAAACAGATAATTGCATGGCCCTGCCATACAGATGACTATGCTTTGGCCTAACGCATTAATAAAGTCTCTTTAAAACATTGCTAGGTAAAAGTTACATCACATAGAGTGAAGCAGTATTAGGAATATGGACAGGAGAGCATGCTTTTTTTTCTCTCCTTTTATCCTGTGTTTAGAAACAGAATTTTACAGGCCAACGTGCCAGCTGGTGCAACATCCATTATTTACTCCTGTTGGACTGGGAATCACAAGAAGACCCAGCACCAGTGACCTGACACTGGCAGCACAGAGAGCGGAGGCAAGAAAGATGCTCCCCGACGTCCCCAGCAGACTGTACCTGCTGTCTCAGCCAGATGAAGAGCACTGCATGTTGCTCTTGTTGGGAAAGTAAGAAAAAAGAAAGTATTTATTTATTTATCCAGCAGCATCTTAGAAGATACATTCCCTGCTCAGTGAGCCTGATTTTCCATTGCTGCCCTGTAAGATACAGTTTCTCACACCCATGTTGTACTCTTTGTGTAGTGATTTAAATGCTGTTATTTTATAAAATAGAATCATAGAATCATTTAGGTTGGAAAAGACCTTTAAGATCATCGAGTCCAACTGTAAAAAATGAAGTGATGTAATGATCACACAGATCAAAGACATCAAATTCCTGCATGGGCATATGAGCTTTTCCACTTTTAGCTAGGAACTCATCTCCACCTCTCCTCTAATATTTGACATACACCTTGGCCTGCTAGGGCTCTCGGGGAGATTTGCCGTTGATTTTACTGAGTTCAGTCGCATACACAGCTTCCACTACCACAGCACAAACTGCACAGCCTTCAAAGAAAACATAAATGAAACGAAATAAAAGTAGAAGATGGTATAAAAAAGAAGTTGCTTGTCCAGAGAACACTGTTGTTTGTTTTCTGGGGTGCTTTTTTTTTTCCTAAGCTACTGCTGTCTCTGCAGGCCAGAGGTTTCTGGGAAGGGAGAAGCCAAGACCATTTGGTGCCATAACACAGGTTCAAACTCTCATTTCTGATGTAAGAAGAGAGAGGCAAACATACAATACCCTCCATGCCTATGGATATCACGGACTTGTTTTCTAACCTTCACATGGGTGGGCCTGGCCCTGCAGCTGGGCAGGAAGCCACAGCACAGGAACTGCACCCCGCAGGACAGCACACGTGTGAGTTGCAGGACAGCACACGTGTGAGTTGCAGGACAGCACACGTGTGAGTTGCAGGACAGCATCATTGCTGGCCACCGGAGCTCAAGGACCCAACCTGCTGCCCAAATTCTTCCTCTGACTTCTTGTTCCAAGCTCATCCCATCTACACAAGGTCCAAACTACTTCTGGTTACAACCACACTGAGGTTTATTTTTTTTATTTCCTAAATGCAGGGTTTTTGTTTAGCAGCAGAGTTAGCCTGAGAAGAGAGGGAAATTCAGCTTCTAGTCAAAACCCTTTCATTCACCCTGTGGTCCTCAGTCCTGGGTGGGTCCTAAGGGATCCTCAAAAGTTAACAATCAGAATTTCACTGCCCATATACTAAATTCAAAATCTAGTTGTTTGCACTTCTCTGGAAAAAAAAATGGAGAGTTCATGGTTCCAAAAACATTTAAAACTTGCTGCTTCTGGGAGAAGACCGTAAGAAGCAGAAAGCACAAGCCATGGGCATATACCTCCAATGTATATCATGTTAACAAACATATACACCCAATGAGCTCCAGAGTAAACATTCTCTTTTTTTTTACCCTAGATGTTTTGCCTCCTACACCCCACAAAGGTTTTCTTGCAGCATGTGTCATTTGTGACCAGCTTTGGGTGTTTAAAACATTTATGGGGGAGAAAGACAGATTGATGCCTTTAGTGCAGCCTGCACTCATCAGGTCTAAAGATAGGTCAGGGAGATGACAGGAATACTAAGCTTAAGGTGACGGGCTTGGCGCCATGCTACATTTAAGCCGAGACTGAGAGTCCAGAATTCCTGGACATCATAAAGAATCTATTATCATTGTGGTCACTTTCAGCAACGCTGGTTTCATTACCATCTGTCTTCATCCACTGATGCTTAGGGAATAAATATTAAATATGGAACTTTTCCTGGATTCAAGTCACAGAAGGCAGAAGGCAATGCCGCTCTCTAGTAATACGATCTCGGACCACCTTCAAGTAGGTGGAGGAAGATAAAGAAATCAGATAAGATCATTAGCTCTGTCGAGTTGAAAATAAGGGTTCAGTTTTCAGTTGAGCAATAATTCTCTTTTCAAGGTGGGCAATATTTAAGCAATCATCCCTAGAAAATTGGTCATTACCACTGGCTAATAACCGATTTGTTAGTTAATAGCCCAAGGTGAAACCAAGGGCATTAAATGCTCTGGCAAACCACTATTGACTGCAGTATTAACAGATTTCAAGGGCATCATTGCTATTATAAACCATGTTCATTGATTTATAACAACACTAATATGTTTTATAAAAGAGCGGTGCAGTGTTCTGGAAAAATTAATCATTTCTTACTAACCCACAGCTGACTGTCCACTACTTTCAGTCCTGTAGTGAACTGGATACCATCACAGTTTGTTCTGTTGGGACTGAGGAGCTCTAGAAATGGACTGGAGGAAGCAGGGGAAAGGAAGGAGTCTTTTCCAGAGTAAGGAGCATATATCCATGTCATCATGGCGATGAGATAGATGGCTGCCCAGACTCCACCATCCACAATTGCATGTTTTTTCTATGGTCACATTCACACCCATTTCTTCCATGCTACCCCAAGAGCCATTCATAAATGGGGTCTCCTTCTGAAAGCTTTCACAGTTATCTCCGAAAAACAAGACAGACCAGAGGCTCAGATACATATTCATGACACAAATTACTGTGTTCTGCTGAACTACGAGCTCAGCACAAGCTCACAGCCAACATCATCTGTGACATGATTTCATCCGGCTTGACCTTAGGGAAAGGCATTGACACTAAACTGCACTACTTTACTTTGCTGCTGGAGCGTGCTAGGAGTGCCCGCGTGAATGTTACTAGAGCTCAGCTGATAGTTAGACCTTGTTAAGTCACCGTAAATCCAGCACATCACTGAATCCACAGATCTGCAACTGAAGGAGGTAGCTATCACAGAGGTAATCAGATCAGAGCAAAGCCCAAGCATGCCCACAAGCACCACAGGGCTAGAAGGCTGGAGATAACTGCAGCTTCTACTTCATCCATGTTGCAGTTCCTCCCTTCAATACTTTTCCCCATTTCACCCCAGAGGACCATGGGTGACATATATGTACCTATAGTACATATCATTTACTAACCTTGCCATCAGCTGAAAGGAATCTACAGACCTGTGCAAATGTCCTGCCTGGGGATAATCCGCTAATCCTGACTCTTGAGAGGTGAGGAATTCCAAGAAAAACACTTTGTAGGAGTTTTACCTCTGGATTAGTGTAACTGGCTGGCACGCTGGTAATTCCAAGTGCCATTGCAGGCCTGGTTGAGTCTTGACAGCACTCACTCAGAAAGAAAAGCATTAAAAAAAAAAAAAAAAAAAAAAGAAAAGAAAACTGTCAATCCTTCCCTTTCGGCAAAAAGCAGGATTTTCCTTACTTGCTGTAATGCTTGAACTGAAACTAATCAGCTCACGTAAGAAAACTTCAGGCAGAGCTATTCCTTATTAAGAAAGATACTCAAAGTTCATTCATCCCTTCTGTCAGTAAATCTGTTCTTTCTGACAACAATGCCCGTCAAGCCTGAAGGAGCCTCCATGTTTTCAAGGGCAAGACATGGCAGTTCATGCAAGCTTTCCCAAGCTGTATCTTGAAAGCCTCAAAGATAAATACTTGCAGGGGAATAAGCTCAGCTTCCAGATGGCCAGGAAAACTCCTGTGATCTCTAGTCAAGTAGCACTCTTTAAGTGGCAAAACTACTTGAAGCTTCATCAGAACCAACGCTGCAATACCCAGCTCCTCACTGCACACAGATCCTCTTGCTCTAATACTTCAGTGGGAATTTGGTGCCTACGAACTGTCGAGTTCTGGAGTAAAATCTCTAAGCAGAGAAGGACTTTACAATCCCTGCCTGTTGTTTCCCAAAGTAAATTTGAATCTGAACCAAGCTCTGCCAAAAGAGACAGACAGATGAGCTACAGCTACTATATGTACACACCTGCCTGTATATAGATTAATCATAATAAGGATCCAGTGTGGACATTTCAACCCAGTAATTTTAATGGAAATGAGGCTCTAAATCTGTATTATCGCACCAAGAAAAATGGAGCTATTTTCACATCTCAGTTGCCTAATGGACTAGACACACATTTTCCTTTGTCTTGGGGAATGAGCTGTAAGTGACAGGCTCTCCCCGGTTGTTGATGACTCTCTTCTACTGCCTGGCCCATGACAGCCTGCTAGGTTACTATATGTACTATACGAAGTACCGCTTTCCAACCCAAAGCAGCTTGTGCACACATTGGTGCATGCGGCATGCAATATGCATCCCCAAACACACACCTCAGTGACCAGCCCCTTCTACTTCTGAAACGAAAATACCTGATGGGCTGAAATTTCAATTAAATGCAGACATGAACATTTACTTCATGCAATTGTTAAGGACCCCATGACTTTCTCAGAGGTGAGTTTTTTCACACAGAAAACCTGTTGATCTCATAGTAAGGACTAAGCAGAAACTGAGTCAGAGTTTTGGGATCTGCTCCAGTTTTACCAGTCATTGGAAATGTGTTTCCATGTATTATACAGGCTCACTCTATGATACGTTCTGAAGCTGGCCCTGCCCAACAGACCCAATAAAGATTGTCGACTGCAATAAAACTTCTTTGACAAGTTAGGAAGAACAATTGGAAACATAAATTCATGCTGTGGATCCAGCACCTCAGCAAACATTTACTGCTTCTTTTTTTTTTCTTTCCCACAGAATGTTTAAAAAAAAAAAAAAGAAAGAAAGAAAAATGACAAAGAATTAGCTGTACGTTTGTGGTTTATTGGTTTTTCTAGAATTTATTGCTATGCCAGAAATTAATTTATGAATAATAGCAAGCATGGGATCACAACGAACTTCATGTGAAGAAAAAAACACCTAAAGAATGTTCTAGTTGGCAAGAAAACCCCTGCGTCAATTTGAATGCCAAAAAAGGAGGGTAAATCTTGCATACCAGCTTTGGAAATCATTAGGGGTTTGTAAATTATGAGACAATGTTACATTGTCTTCCCAAACATTTTTTCCCATTTACTTCTCTGTGTGCCTAAGCTCACAGTGTCCTGGAATTTTATTGCTTTATGGCCACCGATATGCAGAGATTTAAGAAAATGTCACTTTTTCCTTTTCCAAGAGTTGTTCTTTCTTTTTCTTTGAATGGAGATTGCTATGTATTACTCATTCCCGTGTCTCTTTGACAAGAATCATTACTTATGTTTATCATAAAAAGATGCTCTGTATTACTGTCATATGGTTTCAGGATTTGTTATTACAATGTTGCAGAGTCCGGAAATGGCACAAAACAAAGGCCAGTTTCATTTGGCAGATTTGGCAATCTTTCATTGCCAAGCTCCTCCTTAGTTGCTTCAATATAAGCATCTCCAAGGTCTAAAATAGAAGGACTCACTTTCTATAGGGAAATAAAAAATGGGCCAATTCTCATCTGGGAAAAAACAGGTAAGAATTCAGAGCAAACACACGCAGGAGGTTACCTTTGTTTAGAGCACAGTTCACACTAGCACTATATGGCCAAATACATCTGGTTGTCCAGGGCTTACAGCTAGTTAAATCCCAGGAGTGCCAGGAGGCATGTTTGTCCATCATGAAGCCCCACCTTAAGGCTGGCATCCTTGGCAGAGCTCAGCAGGGCAAGGAGCAGCAGGAGGGCGCTGCTCGAACCAGCCTGGAGGAACACAGAGATAAATCAGCGACACCACAGGGAGCAGGACTGGAAGTCGTGCGAATGAGAGGACTTTGCAGCTATACGGACTACCCTCCATGCCACAACCAGAAATACACCACACACTATGAGATCCTAAAGGAACAGGGGATACAGTCTCCTTTACGTTGCCTTCAATCTAGCAAATTCCTCCCAGGGAAAAATTCTCCCGTCGGTATGCAGTTACAGAAGGACTGGAAGCTGCCAGTGTGTTGTTGCACAACACTGTACTTGAGAAAAATTTGGGAAAGATACAAGAACTTGCCAAGTGTAATGTCTAAATTCTAAGGAAATGGTGAAGGGACACTGGGTGGCGTTCCACCATTAGTCCCTTCACTGCGATGTATCTATTCTAATTTCACGTAGTCAGGACTCTTAATACTGGCACAGATACTGGACTGACACGAGACCTTTGTGTACAGCAGATTATCTACCCATTAAATTCATATAATAATGCTTACCTCCCTCACAGACATTTGCTGACTGTTGGTCAGTCAGTGCTTATGAAGATCTTCACTATCCCAGATCAATGTCATAATCCATTTGTTAAAACTGAGCTTTCTCAAGTATCCCCAGGTATGCTTATGGGCCAGTAAATGCAATATGAATATTACTTTAAAGACAATCATGGTGCTAATCACTAGGAAAAACTCAAGTAGTAACTTCTTGACCACTTAGATGATGACAACACAATAAACATTTGCAGCTCTTGGAGAAAATTTAAATTGTGCAAAATGTAAAAATGTGGATCCAATGGAAAATATTTTGAAGCTGTGTTTCAGTCTGAATTTGGAAGAAAACTAAAAACCTTCAAACTTTCTGTTGAAATATTCTTCATTTATGCTGCATAAAAATGTTTTCTGTCAAGGTCAAAATGTTTTCATGCTGTATTTCCTTTTAATTTCATTCATATATTATAAGAAATTATATTGAAATTGAAATGAAATTTTTTCACCCTCTTGGAATTAAAGGTCCTTTTCTTATCAAAGTGAAGCATTTCAGTCTTATCAAAGTGAATTTGAAGTATCTTCCCATGAAAATGTTGATGAAACAGTTACATTTGTAAAAATATTTCAGTTTTGTTAAATGGATATTTTCTAGTGAACTAATTCTAGTGTACTTTTCACAAATAAATATTTTGCAAAGTGAACCAGACATTTTGAAGTTCTTCTTTTATAAAAGTATCCAGTGCCTCTAATAATTCTTAATTTGAGAGATGATTATATTCAGCAAAAGAACAAAATTTGTACTAGACAGCAACACAGAAAAGTAGTGAGATTTTCCAGAAATCTAACACCAACATCCAAACAACACCCACACAAAAATCATCTTGTCAAGCTCCCTTACTGCAAAGCCACTTTAAAGAGGGTACCCATCAACAAGAGATTTCTAGGCTGCTTCTGCAAAATCTTCCAAATACGGTCAAATATTGACTCTGCACGCACAAGACCAGGTAAAAGCCAGCGAGATTTCAAGCTCCACAA
This sequence comes from Pterocles gutturalis, assembly GCF_000699245.1. Taxonomy (NCBI): domain Eukaryota; kingdom Metazoa; phylum Chordata; class Aves; order Pterocliformes; family Pteroclidae; genus Pterocles; species Pterocles gutturalis. Next base: position 21,017 of record NW_010132859.1, read on the forward strand.
GGGCTATGCTAGAGAGATTTCAGCTCATGAATCAAAATTAGGTTTCACAGGCTTGTAGTCACTGAATCCCGCAGCAGCTCTGCGGATGGCTGCTCTGAAAGCCAGGGGTGCTAATGAACAGAGAGCACAGTTAAGACTTCCTGCATTGGAAGTAAATGACAGAGGTGGTTTATCTTATTGTTTCCAATGGGTGCATTTGACAGGAGTTCAAGTGGAGCAGAGAAGGAAAAGAAAAAAAAAGAAAAATGTTAGGTCTGGACCAAAATAATAACGACCAAGAATCACAGTGCTTTCCTTTCAAATATCTCCAAAGAAACCGTCATCTTAAACAGGGATATCTCTTCTCAGAAATGGAATGACAGCTATATAGGTGGCTGTAGTTATCAATGATAGCTATAGGGTCACTGGAGTATAAAAACACATTGAGAGGATGTTTTCATTATACATTTGCTTTTGTCTTCCTTTGTCAGGCCAGTGTTGCATTTGCCCTGTTGTGTAGTAGCCGTGACTTTCATTGATTTGTGGGTTTTATAAATGCTCTTGGTCAGGGGCTGTCATCATTGCTTGGCATGACTACATTCTGTATAATACTTAGCAAGAAATATATCAATAAAAATGGCAAAGCCCCCAGATGATACACCTGTGGAGTGCTGAGCATCTCCCTGACACATCTCACCTCAGGATCCACAAAATAAGGATTTGCAAAGGAATTCAGAGAGAACACCTCTCTGCGTGTTCCTTTCTGAATGTCTCTGCTCCTCTGCGCAGAGGACAGGCTTTGGGAAAAAGGAGTCAGGCCCCACATGATTATATCTGCTTTTTTTAAATCTTCAACACTATGAAGTTTTTTAGAGAGAGACAGTGATAGAGATTGGGGGGGGGGGGGGGGGGGAGAAGTAGAGAGGTTTCTAAAATCCCAGGACCCCAGAGATTAATTTTTCAGAAAAAAGATACATTAGCACAAGACTGCTACTAACATAATGGAAGCCAGCAATGATGTGTTCAGGGCTTCCCTTATGAAACCTCCTTAGAGAAACTTTTCATCTTTACTACTTCCTCATGACCCAGTTCAGGATTTTCACTATTATTCTCTGGGGGCCTTTACGCCACTGCTGCTTGTCTAATTCAGGTCCTGAGTCAGCAAGATACTTCCATCTCTGCCTAGTAGCCCCACTAGCTGTTCTGGGATTACCCCCATGTTTAAAAGTAGTAACTTGCCAAATTGAAATAACATGCCCTACTTAAAATCTCATAAACCAGAATATACTGGGCCCAGACCCCAAAACCATCAGGTGTCAGTCTATAACTACTATCTAAGATTACTCATATGATCAGCCAGAACCCAGGAATCTTGTATCACTAGCTGGATACAAGAAATGTATATATTTAAGTCTATCACTTTTCACTTTCAGGTCCTTGGGGTACAGAAGATGACAACATTTCTCTGCCAAAAAGAAGAAAAGGTCTTAACTGCTTTTAATTTAAGAGATTTCAATCCAGTTATTTGTTAGAGTGATGGAAGGGTAATGGAGCAATCCTGTTTTACCCAGATGAATTTCCCATGACAAATGATATTGGCTCATCATCTGTGGTCATGATTGAATTCCAGTATTTTCCTTGCTCTAAAGCATGGATAGGGCTGTAAAGAGCTCTTGTTTTCCTTGGGACATTTGTTTCCAATTTTGCAAACACTGAGAATGTGGTTATTTTTGTAGTGCTGTTATGAAAGCCTGGCATTTTCTTCTTCATGTTGGAGTTAATTATAAATCATTGGAGTTGCACTGCCCACAACAAAGTTCTCAGACCCAGAAACTGAATCATTGCTGATCACTGCGCTCCCACCCCTGCTCTCTGTCTCACTGTCAGTTACTCTTTGAGGAAGGGAGGGGGCGTTATTTTAAGATGTTTTTATTGGCTTCAGAATATAAAGTGTCAGTTCCAAGGTCTTTTTTTCCCAGAGCAAGATAAACTCCTTTGGGCCATACATCATGGGGCTTTCGCATAACTTGACAGGACCTCACATTTAAATGCCTTTGCAATACCATATCTGATGACTTATGGGAGGACTGTAGTTTTTCAGAGGATGTATCATCAAAAGCCCCTTTCAGTAGCATTGGGCTTAGTCCCAGGTTTGCTTCTTTAACACTTTCAATAGCAACTTTTCTTCCTTTAAAAAAAAAAAAAAAGGAAAAAAAAAAACCCATACACACAAGCACACTCATGCACACCCATGCACAAGTAATAGCGCAACAGGCTGCCTGTGTACAGTCCGAGGTTGGGGTTTTGTGTTTGTTTGGGGTGGAGGGGTTAGTGTTGCACTGTTGTTGTTTTAAATTAACAGCTTAGCTCTTTTGTGAATTTTACTGTCGGTTTAGGCTCAAGCATGTTCTTTAAAACAGATTAAGTCTGAAAATTCAGGTCAGAGGATCACATCAAGTTCTGTTAAAGGAAATTTGTTAAAGCTCCCCTCCCACTAACCTACTTAGTGTCAGGTCTGATTTGAAAGTAGGGCACTTAGAAGTGTAAAGAGTTTAATCAGGTTTCCTTTTTTCATTAGAAAAGATGAAAATCCAGCTTCTTTTTCAAATAAACTGCTCTATTTTTATTTGAGTCCTGTAAAGGCATTTGTGTTCATTCCTAAGGATGAACGCATTTGCAGGAGCTGGTTGGTGCAGACTTGTGAAAGGGGATTGTCTCTGGAAACAAAATAATCATATTTAACTTAATTGGGCCCTTGTTCAGCAAAGCACTTAAGCACAAGTATAAATCTAATCTTACTCAAGACAGGACTTACACAAGCACTTCAACCTGAAGTGCTTAATTTCCAGTGGAGTCAATGGAGCATTCCAAAACCATGACTCAGGTCCTACAATCATTACACTGGCATGACACTGGGGGAAAAAAAGCATACCTAGGTGATATTTTTCCCTGTCACTATGGTAGCTAGAAGGTTGCTTAAAAATAAAGCTCCTTCCTTCAATCTTAAGAGCATGCTTAACTTCAAGATTTTTTTTCCTTAATTAGAGATATGAAGCACTAAGTCGATGCATTGCAGTATAACCTCCCCTCAAAGGAAGATATTTCTGAGACCTGAGAAATACACGTCATCAGGAGATGAATGCAACGGTATAAAGAGATGTTTGTAGAAGACTTCACTGGAGGTGGGGTCAGAGACCAGAACCATTACATGGGGGTTACTGTTTAGCACAATCCCCAATGGTGATAGTGAAAAAACCACAATCTCTCATGTTTAGACTGATGTGGATAGTGGCTGGGAATAATTTACAAATCTTGTCACTACCTCCTTTGAAATAAAAGGGAATCAATGTTGAATGCAAATACCAACAAAAAATGCACAGCTATAAATGGTGCATTATGTTCCCTTTCATTTAAATGAACAGTTTTGTGTTTGTAGAGAGGAACGACTGAAAAGACGCATCTATTTTACAGTTTCAGGTACACTGGTGTTAAAAAATACCTTCTGCGGAATGAGCCTGTCAACTTGCATACATTGTACATTAAGCAAATAATACATTCAGTGTTAAATTACTTCCCGGCATAATATGTGGAATTCAATCGCTGGCCATACAGCTGCATGCTCATTTACACCAGTGGGCATATTGGCCTTAATTCTACTCTTCAGCAGGCTCAGTTATTCCTATTTAAAAAGCTCAAACTCACTACAATAAACCTGTGGTTGTAGCACTTATGTCTTTTCCTCACTTTTCCATGAGCCTAAGGCATTTCATATTTCAGGTGACACCAATATGCTGTTTGCATCTGGGGTAAATCGGCTTGATTCCAGCAAAGACAAAAAGGCAACAGCAAGTCCCCCTAGCTGAGTATCTGGCCCCCAGTGCCTGCTAACTTCTCTATAGAGGCTAATGGGGAAAATGCCCATCATTTTGCGGCTTCTTTCTCTCCACAAACACATTTAAGACAAGTTTGGTCAATTATCCCCATGTCTCCTATATCCATTTAGTGTAATTCCTATTAAGTGCAGTTCCACCTACAGCACTAATGGGAGAAATACTGATCAACCACAGGTCCCTCTTTGCTATCTTTAGCTAACGTAAACGCTTGTGATTCCAGTGTATTGCCAGGGGAATGAGATCGTTATAGACTATAGCATTTCCATTTGACTTCCCAGGAGGATAGACCAGCATGGGTGAAATCCAGAAACCTACTTCAACAGAAGTACAAATAATAATAGGCATTAAGTGACTGTAGGCTCTGCAGTCACAACATCCTGGAAGCCAGGCAGCTGAGCTGAAATAACACTAAACCAGGCATCAAGAATGCTCAGTTCAACTTCTGTCACTATCCTGTCGTGTGACCCTAAGCAAGACACTTCATCACTTTGAGGCTTTCTACCATATTTCTTCCCTTCTTTGTTTTCTCTCTCTGCAGCAAGAACCACCCCCAGCCTGGAGCATGTTTTCACTGCACAGTTACACTTTGGTGTTAGTGCTCATCTCAGCTTCACCTCAGCTTTGCCTGGGAGGAAGTGGTTTCCAGGTTGCTCACCCGCTGCCTCAGATGGGAGGTGCTCAGGTAACTGGGGTGCTGTCTGCCCTCAGGGACACTTACTGCCCTGTCTGCAGGCTCTGCATGTGCGCCCAGGGAAATCTGGTCCTCTCTTACAGTGCTCTGGGTCCTCACTCTTTCTGTAGCCACTGGTGCCTGGTATTCCCTGTGGTTCTCCGGGCTGAGACACTTTGGGATTACTTCTCTGTTGCTGGCAGGAGAGCTATGGTGGCAAACTGAGGGAGAGGTTTTGAGGAAGAATCAATATGCAAGTGAGTTTGCTCCTCCCTGGAATGATCAAAAGCACAGCTTGTGTTTTGACCCATACATGTTTGAGCAGACATGCGTACAAATCGCAGACAAGAACCTGCCCGAAGGCTCTATGGTGCAGGGAAGTATGATCTGGCCGCACTCCACACTCACACCACAATCAGAAGCAAACTGGGCACCCCATTACTTGTGATACCTAACTTCACTAGGTCTGACAAGTGGCAGGATTCTGCTCTAAGTGCAAACAAATAAGAATACTAACCCTAACAACAGTCAGTTAAATGTGTGCTTACAGCTAGGGATATTTCAAAAGCTTTGTAGAGGTCAGCAGTCAGGCACATATGCACATCCGACTCCAAAAATGGGTTTTTATTGGGCAGGAAAAGGATGTAACAGATAAGCAGGCAAAATCAAGCCAGTGGGCAGGAGGGAAAAAAAAAGACTTCTAGAAGGAATGCACTGAAACTGGATTTTCAAAATTTGTCCCTGTATCTGCAGGCCAGTGGAAGACCTGGGCAGTCTGTTCACACGCAAACACCAGGAACCTACATACTCATTCAATGGAAGAGCCCAGACCCGTGGAACAGAGACATGTGGCAACAAAAAACCATAGAATCATTAGAATCATAGAATCATTAAGGTTGGAAAAGACCTCAAGGATAATCAAGACCAGCCCAACACCACCTAACTCACTAAACCATGTCCCTAAGCACCACATGTTTCTTGAACACCTCCAGGGATGGTGACTCCACCACCTCCCTGGGCAGCCTGTTCCAATGTCTGATCACTCTTTCAGTGAATAAATTTTTCCTAATATCCAGCCTAAACCTTCCCTGGTGCAACTTGAGGCCATTTCCTCTTGTCCTACCACTTGTTACTTTAGAGCAGAGCCCAGCACCCACCTCACTACACCCTCCTTTCAGGTAGTTGTAGAGAGTGATAAGGTCTCCTCTCAGCCTCCTCTTCTCTAGACTAAACAATCCCAGTTCCCTCAGACACTCCTCATAAGACATGTGCTCCAGACACTTCACCAGCTTCGTTGTCCTTCTCTGGACCTGCTCCAGCAGGTATCCATGTATCACCCTACGTCTGTTTTCTGTTTCCTTCTGACACTGCGCAAAGGTAGTATGATTCTCAGGAATCATGTATATGCAGAGTCACACAACCTTAGGTGTATATTCTCTTTCACTCTTACGCTCTCACATATCCCTGCTACATGCTGATACACTCCTGGACACCTTCATGTTTCCTAATTCACAGACAGTGAGTACAGGGCTAGAACAGAAATCACCAGATGAAGTCGGACAACTTCAGACAATGTGTTGCTGCTGCTTCATCTCTCTTAAATTAGATCTTCTGGCAAGCAACTAAAGAACAGGATAGTTAACAGACAGTGTAGAGGGCGTGTAAGACAACCATGGACATAAACAACTTGAGTTAGAGGAGCAAAGCAGCTAATGAAGCTCAATTCCCTCCAGCTTTGTGTTCCACACCCCCAAGCCCTTGCTATGACCCTCTCCGTTCTGTCCCACACAGTAACTTCCACAGTTGCCTTCTCCATCTCCTGTTAGCTGAGCATGAGGCAGCACGAGTTGCGGGTGTTGCATGGCTCCATTTGTGCCCAGAGGTTGGCCGTTACATATGATGACTGGCCAGCTGTCTGCTGCCTCTGTGAATGAATAAGATAAGCTATAACTGCATTTCTCAATGGAGGCACTAATTTGGGTCTTTCTTCTCTACTCTGCTGCTGATTTTCATGAAGCTCTAGGAATTTAGTATCTCTGAGTTCAAATGTGCTTGAAATTGGCCAACTGGCTCCAAAACTGTTGGGGAGACAAGCAGAGAGGCTGTGCAAGCACCATTTCCCCAGGAAATCACTCTCAGATGAGGGCTGGGAAGGACCCCAAGGGATCACCTCCACTATCTGCCTGCCCCAAGGCAGGAGCAGCTCTGCCTACATCAATCCTGACAGATGTTTGTCTGCCTTGTATCAGGCATTGAACACTGGCTTGGGAACATGCCCAGGAGATGAGAAAACTGGCTGTCTTCAAACTACCTGGCAAGCACTTCCATGAGCTTAACACGGCATTTCTCAACACCTGGAAACCTGAGAACATCTGCTTTTCACACTGGGAGAGCAGAGCTCAGTTACATCAAATCCTAGCATCCATATTTTAATCTTATGCAGCTGACTACACTGCCATCAGTGTGGTTTACTGGACTATAAGCAACTTCACACCCCCGGCAGACATCCCTCAGTTCCTGCCCATGAGGCTGTTCTTCCTTACACCAACAGCCAGTGAGCCCCAGCGCATTCTGCCACAGGAGTTCATTGCAGGGTGATGTCCCTTCTCCCCCACACATTGCTAGAGTGGCTGTGGTCTAACGATCTTCTTGCTCCATCTCATCTCCACGCTCTGGCCCCAAATTAGTTCAACACACCACAAGGCCAATTCCTGTAATGGCCATCAAAGGGTCTCTTATGACACTCCACCCTTCTCCTGCCAGAACAGTAGGAAATGGGACTTACAGCCCGAGGAAAGGAGGTTTGGCTGGGCTGTCCCTGGGCTGATGTTGGGTTTTCAGCACACCCAAGACAGACCACACACAAGGCAGTTCTGACCTGCCAGATGGAAGCGGCATCAGGATTAGAGTAATGTGAGGAGGAGCTTCAAATCCTTCTTTTCCAGATTACCGAATTGCCTTTTATATTTTCTATTCTTTGCGCCGTGAATTACAGCTCAGTCCATTTCAGTGCTTGACAATTAAAAAGAGAGGAGTTCAGCCAGGACAGAGTAGTGACCTCTCTTTTTTCCAGAGCTGCTGTGTGACTGCAGGTCCAAATCCAGTCACACGCTGGGTTAGTTAGGAATCCATTTCAATCCCAAAGTCCTCATTATACACATGGGTCACTCTGTTGTCAAAAAATGACCTGCATAACATGAGTAACTCAGTACGTGTCAGAAATATTCCTGACCTTATTAAAGAATCTCCGTGCTCAGAAAAGAGGTTTTCACTCATCAATCACCGTTTTATTCACGCACGATAACAGCCTCATTAAATCATACGAGAGTTGCAGGAGATTTTATATGCTAATTTAATACCAATGTAACCAATTACACAAACTTCACATAATATTTTTAAATAATCAAGTGGGTATTCAATTAGCATGCAGTGACCATTTATTAAAATCTCAATTAATTCCTTGTTTAAGACTTGTGCTGTGATCAAACGGTGTAAATCCTAAATAAGCCCACCAGGAGAAGCCGTGGCCCTGAGACAGCAGCACTGCCCAACACATTAGCAGCAGAGATGCCACCGTTCTGCAGCAGCTCTCTGACACTGCCTCTCCCCCTACACAAAGAGCACTCGGCATGTCCCCTGACACTGAATGTCACTGCCCCATTTGATGGAGAATCAAGTAGCAGCCTCAAAGAGTAAAAAAGCTTTGGCTCTGATTCCACTTCAGCTGTGAGATCAGACTCGTAGGGGCTAGACACACTGCCAAAAGCAGTTTAGTAAATTGTCAATGGTCAGCACAGCCACAGTAATCAAGTCTGTTGGCATCAGTGATGAAGTAAGATGTGCCACACACGCAGAGTCAGCTGATGGGCAGTAACTTGTCACCACGGTTAGCTGGTCGCTTGACCGGGCGCTTTGAATCAGGTCTCTTGAGGCTGGAAGTTCCTGAAGCCACTTAAGGCATTCCT
>NW_010132859.1:29554-53345 GCF_000699245.1 Pterocles gutturalis
TGTCCCTGTTGGGAGCCCCTGCCCCCAAGCAGGAGCTAAAAGCATGAGTTTTGGCCTTTGTAAAGATCTGACTCGCGTGTGGGAGGGCCACTGCTAGCCTGTATCTGCGCAGGCATGAACCCCTCAGACCCAACCCCTCGCAGGGCTGTCTGGCCATGGGAAAATCAATTTATCTGTGCTGGTGATCAAGCACCACATATGCACAGTCTCTAAATGTTACAAATAAAGATTCCTGTTGTACCTCAACAGCAGCTGGTCATCTTTGTCGTCACTGTCATCGTAATGCTTTCAGCTCCTACACAAAGGGCATCGCAAACATTCAACAACCTTCCAAGAGCACAAAACCACATGTTTGTCCTCTCAGCTGAGATGAGGTATTTATGCATTTCCTTATGAAAGACAATTACGTGCATCACTTCCAGCCAAGCCGTTGAAAAATCTGCTTTATATGCACAAAATGCTTCCACGCACTGAGAGCTCCTTTCTCACCTGTGAAAACAGAGCATGGGTCGCATGTGCAAACAGTTGTACTTACAAGTGGCACAGCTGTGTTCTGAGAAGCCGGGTGGAAAATTTAGCCCATAGCAATTTTGCATTTTTCACAGGGTTTATTATGAGCTCTCTGACAGTTTTACTCTGTGGTCTCCTGGGATTGTGTCACAGTTGGTTTTCATTTAATGGTGTTAATCAAGAAGTAACTGTGAAACTGATGTTTGTCACTGCTGCAGCTAGAAGACCATTCACCTGGCAGCAAAAAGAAGTTCATATTCAGAGGAAAAGGAAAAAACGACTACCCGAAGGGTTTGCCCTTTGTTCACGTTGGGGCCTCCTCCCTTCTCCCACAGCAAATTCCTCGGCAGTATTAAGTGCAATAAAATAAACCAGCACACAGAGGAAATGATTGCTCCGTTGAGCCTTGCAGCGAAGCAAACCCTGATCTTTTCTGCTCAGCTCCTTCAATGCTTTAGTGCCATTGTTCCACTAGATGTCAGGGACGAGCACAGAGCGCCCGGACCAGACCCAGCTCCGCGTTCAGCTGGTCTCGTAAAACCAGCTGGAAAAAAAAAGAAAATGCTATTCTTCATCACAGCACCACTTACAGGCAGCTCTGTGCGGCCCTGAGGGTCAGCTGGGAAGGCAAGTTGTTCTGCATGCTGCTGAAGAAAGGCGCAGGAAACAGGAGGGGGCCCTTCCCCGTTGGTGTCCTGCCTTCCTTAATCTGCAGAGATTTGCATGCTTGCTTGGCTTAGTGGAGGAAAGCAGAGTTAAAAGTAAGGCTGGAATGTGAGGATGTGTTACTCTGTGGTGTGCAACCTGTTAATGTTTCCAAGGGTCCCTGGGAGGTTACTGAGGGTGCGGGTCTGCAGCGGCTTAAAGCAGATCTAAAGGAGGAAGAAGGAAAACTTCCTGGGAAAAGCGTACGTGGTATGGTGGAGAGTAAGGATGGTTCATCCTACTCATGCTGCATACAGAGCAGCCTGTGACCTGTCACCCATGGGAAGATACGTACTGTGTATAAGATCTCCAGGTGGGGAATGGACAGAGCTCTCAGCTATGGTGCAGAAAAGTGCCCCTGACAGGGATTTTAGGGTGCGTAATCTTCACCTCCCCTCTCCTGACCCTGAGCTGCCATTCACATCCGGAGCTTCCTGCCATGACCACCAAGGCGTGAGGCTGAGAACGTACATGCCAGCGAGACAGTGGGGCACTGGCCTGTGGGAGAGCACGACAGGGGTTCAGTCATGTGAGTCCAGAGCTCAAGGTGTGAGATGCTGGGAGATCTGCACTGGAGAGTGGCGGTTCAGGAAGTCAGAGAGGTGCTGGGAAACACCCCGTAGGAAAGAAGGGCTGGCTGTGTGTCAGACCCTGGGCAGTGAAGCTCCAAGGTGCAGGACAACATATCTAAAGAATGAACCACAAGACTGATGCACGCAGCTCTCGCTAGAGCTTCCTGAAGCCATCGCATGGTGCCTCTAACATCATGTTAGCCTTTAGCAACTTCCCCTGGCTGGACTGGGAGTTACTGGGCTCCCAGCTGGAATGAGCTAAGAGCTCACGCAAGGGTGCAAAGTTATTTTCTCCTGCTAAGAGGAAGGAACACAGGGCCCCCAGTTTCATCAGAGATCCCTGCCTACAATGTCTGGATCAGGCCTGGGGGTAGGTGTGTCTGCTTGAATTACATGAGCTTCTCTTTAAAAGAAAGGCAGAGCCACCCTGACTGGTTAGGCTTGCTTTTCTCTGGATTTCTGACAAATGCTTTGTATTCAAAAGGTCAGACTAGCAATGACACCTCACGCCCTGGAGCAAAGAGCCATTCCTCACTGTTTCTCTCTGCTCACGGCTGGCTGCCCAAGCTTGCTCCATCTCCCTGCATCTGACATCCAAACTCCTCTCAATGCAGTGGAGACGTAGCCAAGTCCTGGCATCAGCTGTCAGCTCAAATAGAGGGGAACAGCACAGTGACATCAAAAATGTGTTGATGGGTATTAGCCCTTTACCCAAGTTCTGCCTGTAACTCCCATGCAAGGGAGTGAGTTTTTCTCTTTCAGCAAGGGCCTTATTCTTTTGCCACAGCAATAGTCTCACAGTCCTGGTTTTGGAGGGAGGCTGTATTATTTTCCTCTACAAATCTCATAGTAAACAGCTGCGGTTCTTGTAAAAGATACTTGTCATCTTTTGCATACTCTTGTAAGACAGAAGCAAGCAGAGATATAGTGCTTAGAAGGTGGGCACACTCCTAAAAAGAGACATCCCCGTCCCTGCAGCAGTCTCTTCTCATGGGCTGCATTTCATGCCAGGAAGCACCCACCAAGATTAAACTCTTTTCACTTCGAAGAGAAAATCTTTTCCCCCAGTGACCCGTTCTGATGATTCTTCCATTAGCAGGTGTGAAAGAAGCGCCTCTAGCAACCCTCTTTCTGTGTACTGGCAGCCCTGGGGAGTCTGTGATGACTCTCAGCAGAAGGAAATGCACTGTCAGCTGCCAGACCAGGGAGCAGAAGTGTCCCAGACGAGAAAGATAGGTGTTCAAACAAAAAAGCGAACACAACTGTGTTTGCAAATATACTGGGTAACCAAAACAGGATAAGTCCTAGGGTGATTGACTGAGTCAGAGGTATTTCTCATGCTGACAGTCTCATACTCCATTTGCCAAGGTCTGTCGTAGCAGATATTGAACTCTTACGCACATTCAATTTCTTTCTTGGCACAGGAAAAGGTGCTCTTCAGGATCCCTCCTGCATGACCCAGTTCATGTCACTAAGGGGGCAGAAAACTAACTCTACAAAAAGACAAGAGTCATTAGTTTCTGCTAAGTTGAACTCTGAACCAAGAGAAGCTGTGCCATCCCAGCATAAACCAGCTTCAGTTATTGTGAAACTATGCCCCAAGTGATCCTTACTTTTCCAAAAGACCTGTCTGCAGACAGAGACAGGAGAGCAACACCAGTCCTCTTGGCATTGTGCTGATTTACATCAGGTCAAGGTAACTGAAACCACTCTCCAGGTACAACTACTTTTCTACGGTATTTGGAATCCTTCATAAAGATGAGGGTTGATCGGTTAAAGATGTATACAAACACACAACCCAACCCACTGGGAGCTGGGAAGCGCCCTGTGTTCAAGCAGAGCTTTTAGCACAAGGAAGGCTTTCTCTATGAACCAAAATTATTATGGTCAAAGAAATGAAAGAGGTTAACTCAGACTTCAAGGAAGAGGAACAAAGCTGCTCACCCTTTCTCCAGAGGATTAAAGCTGATTGCTTAACAGGAATCCAACTTAGGCAGTTTATTTTTCAAAATACTTGGCAGCTAGAGTTATTACACAATAGGGTTTGAGACACAGACTTGTTGAAAGAGGGAACCTTGCACCAAACCGTTCAAATGAAACCTTCAGCATCTTTCAGCATTGGCAATATTTAACAAAAAACATCTTATGACTTTTAAAAATAATTTTTTAACATTTTTTGTAAAAAAAAAAAAAAATTCTCCCTGTCTCTACTTATCATGTAGGCTTTGAGGAAACAAAATAAGGATGTCTTCATCAGCAATCAGGTTAAAAATTTGAAAAATAGTATTTGTGGAGGAAAGAATCTTTTCAAACTCTTTGAAGTGAGGATCTTCAAAAGTTATATTTTTTCACTAAAATATTTTTATGAGATGATATAATGTAATGTACGGTAAGGCTTTCAGAATTTGGGATCATGTTCTACTCTCACCTGAATCAGCATAAATAAGGAAGAGTAGCTAAATTACATTGGTGTGTATGTAAAACCACCTGGGCATCATCCTTTCACTAAGTATGGGCATTTTGTCTGATACTAAAACAAATCAGTGTAAATATCACTGTAATCTTATTTGAGATTAAAATTAAACTGTGATTTTTTTGAGATTATTATTTGACGTATCACTGAAGGATTATAATCAGAGTGAGATCTTATTTATAGTTTCCAATAACTTATGCTAAAATTTAACCCATTACTTACAGATTACAGCTGTAATATCCATCTGAATATCAAAGGCAGTTATAAGGACCAATACTATTACAGTGCATAGGAAATGAATCTGGAATGATGAGACTCTTCAGATAAATTACCACATGGCATTTTAAAATTACCTTAATTTCTCTTTTTTTGTTCATTTTAATTGGTTTGTCATCTCCATTTGTAAAAAGGGCTTTAGAAAAGTTGTTTGTGGATTTACATGAGCTTGCCCCAGAAAACCTGTAGAAATCCAGAGTTTATTAATCCTGTAACTTTTTCTTATCACAGCAACTCTGTTACTGCAAACATCAAGGCCACTTTAATTCTCATCAGTGCTATACCTGTAAAACAGGAGATGCCAATGGCACTCCCACATAACCACTATTTGAAGGGTTAATGTAAATTCTTTTTGTTTTCTCTAACACATCATCTTTATAAATCTAGAAGATCAATAAATAAATAAGAATGTGGCGTAGGAGCATACAACATAGTGCCACATTGCTAGCAATTGGCAAATGGAGAGTTGACATGATCTGCCTCTCAGAGACTGAAATACAGCCACTGGCAAAAGTCCTACGCAGACATTTTATTACGGGCAAAACTACCCCTCCTGTCTATTATCAGAGATATATGTTGTATCTAGTTGTATCAGATAACAGTCACTTTCATAAAACAGAAAAGATGCATAAGGTTCTCTTTGAAGAATTCAAGTTAAGGTCACGGTGATGATGACGGATGCATGAAATCAGCACTTTTCCATCATTCCTAAGGCAAAGATTTCCTGGAGTTATATTACAGAGAAGTACTCCACCATGTGTCTGGCTCAGTGAAGAGTAAACATTCCCATTTCTTCTGTTCATCTCGGACTCTGATGTACATGTGAGATCAGACCATCCCACTGCTTTGACTGGCTCTGGGCTTTCAATAACCCGAGCACATATGCATAATACATTCTTTTTGTAGAAAGATGCACTGTGAGCCTCATCTTAGCTCCTTAATCGTAGCCTCACTAGGTTTTGGTGAAGCCAATCTCTGAAACTTTTACAAATGTAAATGGCATACAGGGTTAAAAATCATAACTACTGACATTCTTCATCAGTAACAGTAATTGAACAACAAACTCAGCAGGCCTCCCTTAAATGGTTTAATGGTTTATTATATCTCCAGGCTGCCCATCTATCCCTTTCCTGACGTACTTCCATCACTTTTATGTTTGTAGTCCACATATAATGCATTGAATAGTTTTTCTTTTTTACAGTGTCTTTCTTTTAACAAGCCACAGAGCCAGCAGGAACATGCTGTAAATGACATACAACATCGCAGTGTGGCCATCCTGGGAACATACATTCAATAAATATGCAGATCAGTTCAAGTACATCTCTCCTCAGGTGGGAAAAGGTATGGGAATGTGGTCAAGTATCACTTATCTTCTCAGTGGAAAACAATAACACTCTAAGGAACCAAAGAAAAGGGGGGAAAAGTAACTAAAATTAACATTTTTTTCCTTAAAGAGGGGAATTTCTTATGCCTTTGGTCACAATCAGTGCACAAGAACCTCACCTTCGAAATGCAACAGACTGGGGCTGATTCAGTGTGAATTACACACACCACAGGCATAATGAACATACGATAACTTCATGTTAGAGTAAAGCCAGAACAGCCGCACTGACCTCGGGACTGCCCAGCAGGACTGAGATAAATCTCTCACTCAGTGGGACTGCAGAGGAGCAAATACTGGAAACTTTTGCTGTTGTCTGTTTTTCCATTAATGGATTAGATTGTGATATCTTCCTGTTGGCTACAGCTATAAATGAAAGGCAGCATTTGTGCCCCAGAATTTAATGGAGAACTCAGATTAACTTAGCAGAACACCAGCAGTATGATTTGGACAGCAGAATGTTTGCTAATAACGGTCTGGAGTCAGTGGGGCTGATCCTGATTTCAGTTACATCACTGTAAATCCAGAGAGAGTTCCATGCAGATAAATGGAATTAGTTCACAGTTTATTAGGGTAAATGAGCCAATTTTTGACAAATCATTCACCAAGCTGCCACTCAGAAGATTTAGTCTCCTTGATGTTTAAATAAAGGCATAAGTATGCACCATCAACGCACACAGGAACTGCAGTGTGGCAAACAACTCAGTCTTCTTGCCATACAGAGACACGAGGAAGCCACTTGTGGTAATCAAGCTGCAAGGAGAGATGCCAGGTCATTGTGGCTCTGCTCCTAATTTTCTGTATAATTTCAGATGCAGTTTTTCCCTTCCCTGTACCTCCATCTCCTATTTATCATGCCTAGGTAGACTGTCAGTTATTTGGCGTAGTAATATTAGGGACTCAGTTTTGACTCTGACCTGCCAAACTTCGATCTAATAAGAACCTAAAAAATAAGGCTCTGTTTTAAAAGGGAGAGAAGCTTTTATTCTGAAAATCTCTCAGCTGTGACACACAGTTTGGAGCACATAATTTTCAGCAATTAACACCACAGATACACCAAGTCTCTAAGCCAGCACAAACGAGCACCGCACCGCTGCTGAAGGAAATGGCCCTAGTTTCCGCTCACCCCCAGACCACATTCCTCTTCACTCCCTCTGCTACTCCCTGCCTTGCGCCAACACAAGTGTTCTTGTGGCCCCGCAATGAACCAGATCAGGGAACCCATCCAGGTTGAAACTAACCTGAGGAAAAGGAAATTGTTCCGTTTCTAACCTGGCAGAGTTCCCTGGCCTGGTTCACTGCACAACCATGTGTGTGCTGGTGCCAGCATGGGGAAAGGAGCAGCTCTGGGCCAGGAAGGAGGAGGCAGAGGGACGGGAATGGTAGACCTCCCTCTGAAAGAGGTGGTTGCAGGGCTGGCTTATGCCAGCTTAAAGTGTTTGTAGAAATGCGGCACATATTTTAAATCTCTCTCTTCAAGGAATATTTGTCTTCAGAGGATTAATGCTTCCCAGGATATTCCAGCCTTGGCCATCTGTGGAGCATTGCTTCTCCCTCTCCCCCCGCCAGCCCAATATACTGGCATGGAATTAAAGCCCTGAGAAACATGAAAGCAACAGGCCTGGGGATTTTGTGACAAATGCAAAAATGCTCGTATTTGTCAAACCATTAGCAAAGGGGCACAGCTGTTGTGAGAGTCTTGACCCCATGCCAAGTACACTCAAGCCTGCTGAAGGTTGCATGCCTGAATCATACTGACTCTGGCAACTCCCATCGAGATCCCTTCTGCATATCTGTGACAGATGTCCAGACAAGTGCAGTAGACTCCAAGATGTCCAGAGGAAGATTACTGCACATTACGTGACCCATAGATATTTCACATGTGGTTACAGCACTTCCAAGGACAGTTGGGCTCCAGTGCTGCAGCTGCATTCGCCCAACATGGAGCTTGAATGCAGAAGCCCTGCCAGACGTGAGCCAGCTCCTGCAGGTCGAGGGTGGCTCTACGCTGCGTGACTAGAGCCTGTGGTGCTGGAAAGCCTAACACAGGAACCGTGGAGCAGCTCTGGATAGCAATAGACCCGAGCATGCCCAGGCTCTGTGGTGGTCCTGGAACTGGAGGCAATAGCCATAGTCCCAAATTTGGAAAAAGACAAAATGAAGCCCCAGCCTGCACTCCTCAGGGTTGGGAACAAGGGAAGCAGGGAAGAAGGGGCAACCTTGAAAGTGTGGAGCAAGAAAAGAGGAGGCAGAAGTTGGTAAATCCAAGGGTGAGAAGCAGATGACAACAGGTACTTCTGTAGCACTGTTTCAGGGTCCTATATATTTGGTAGCTTCTTTCTCTAACCCCCTTTGCCCTAGGACAGCTAAGCAAAACACAAAGCAGATATCTAGGGCTTGGGTCTGATAGTCTAGGCTGAGTTGACTAGAGACAAGGGCAAGGCTGTTAGGAATCAGTCAGGCTTCCTGGCTTTGCACTGAGCTGATCGGTGCCCAGCTCACAGCACAGAGCTCCAGACACTCTGTTAATAGCTAAGCCCAAAGCATTTCATTTTGACTAATCATCCAAAGTTCAGAGCTGATCCCAAAGTCCTCAGTCAGCAAATCTGGCTAGAAATGTCATGCGATTTGGCCTCCACCAGATTCCCAGAAATCTGTGGGCTGTAAATGCCATGAGGATTAGGCAAAAGTGAAATCTTTCTCTTAGTTTATCTAGATCCATTTGGCCCTGCTCAGCCAAGCAAATATGTTTGCTTTCCATATTTGCCTGTCAGTTTAAGGCTTTTTTGTTACTGCTGCCAATTTTTTTTACTTTAAAGCCTGACAAATCTTTTTTCTCTTCTCTACCGTGTGATGTTTGCTGTAAGCACTGATTAATCCCTTGCCACCCTCATTCTTCGAAGAGCAACCTTCACTGTATGCATTTAGGAGGAGTGGCTCCAAGGCTACAGCAAGCCAGACAGATGTTTGAGAATAGAGCTGCCTGCTAAAAATAATCAATTCTAATTCTGGCTGGTTTCCATGTCACACTCTGACCTTTGGTCAGACTCTGCCACTTTCACTCGTTATCCAAAGATACGAATTTTCCTTATCCCTAGGATTTGTACTTCCGTGGCACATGGTTGGGTGGGATCAGCACTAAACACTTTGTCTGCATGGGGTGCACAGAGTGAGAGACACTTTCACAGGTTCTTCTCTAACTAGCCCTGGTGACGCAGGGAGGGGAGTGAAGCAGAAACTGAGGAAGGTTATGTTATTACTTAAGCCAGGGCCCTCTTCTCCAGGTAGTCATGACAGTGTGGGACTGTCCCCAGCTATGTGACAGTGACCTGCCTACCAGACACTACCAGGCCTATCTGCCTTCACCTCGTTAGACATGCTGATGGAACAGGCTCATGTGAATGTGCTGTACTTTGCTTCCTGCAAAATCATTTGGATCAGTTCATCCATCTATCCACCTGGTATTCAGGATCACTCATGGGATGTTTCTCTGGCAGAATGGCTGGGGCAGTAACCTCTGGCAAGGTAGATGATGATGATCCCCTGGGAACAGGGGGATCTTCTTCATCTTCTACCAGCACAGCTGGATTTGTCGACAGCTGTGTAAACTTTGACTAGCTAAATCCAGCTAGTCAAAAATACACTTTCAAATCAATCCCAGGCCCCTTAAACTCAAGTTGAGTGAAGTCTCCTCTATGTCACACAGCCCTTCAGCTGCTGGGAAACGCTCCAGCCGTTAAAAACTACTGAACATGCAGCAGGGGAGGAGGGGGTATCAGAGGGTGCTTCCCTCTCCAAACACAGCTAATACCTCTCTCGGAGCAATTTGTGTAAAAAGCATTAATAACATTGCAATGCTTTAAGAGAGCCAACATGATCAAGAAATGCTGAGTAAAGTTGATAAATACAGATGCCCACACAGAGATCAAAGACAAAGCAGAACTCTCAAACGACATAAACAAGTAATGTTATTAAACCCTCCCACTGCCTCAGCAGTGGCTCCTTTAAGACCTCTGGATAAGTAAACCTACAGGTAAGCAAGTTTAGAAAATAATGATCATGTCAACTGCTTGCCAGATTTTTCCCCCCATATACAGTAACTAATGTCTTTGCAGTTGTCAATGTGCTGTGATGTGCAGTTCCAACAGCAGAGCCAAGAGAGATGTTTCACAGAGATACACCTAACTACACATACACGTACATACCCACATTCACCCACAGACACAGATCCTGCTCTGGGGCTGGATGGTCAAATAAACACTTTTCCAAGGACATTTTCCAAATAAAATAATGAAGAAAAACTCAGAATAGAGAAAACACAGGGAAATAAAACTGTACAGGCAGGTTTTCACAGCTGTCAGCTAAGCTTTTCTCACTAATTAAAGGAGGAAGTGGACGAAAAGAAAGGAGAAGAAAATAATTTAGGAAACACCCCAAGCCTGAACTTTAAGAGATATATTCAGAGGAAGGGCTATAAATCCCTTATGAGACAGAACAGTTAGTTCTGTAACCTGCCAATCAAGGCAGACAAAAGCCAGGTGGAGTGAAAATTATTGCTGTGATCATTATCAGGAGGAGAAGAGAACCTGTGCCCCTCTGTGCTGTGAATACAGATCAGTCAGTCTTGATGGAGTCACCAGGAAGATGTCCATTCTTTTTAAGGGATGCTGAATCAGACTAACAGTGAAAAAAAACCACCAAACATGCAGAGTCTGGAAGGAACATCAACCACCCCAAGTAAAATTCATCTGGAGCACATGCAGGGACAGCTGAAATTCCAGAGGCTTTTGTTGGAAATGCCTGCTGAAGGAGCAGGGGGCATTTAGTGGGAGGTGGCTTTTTCACGGCAGTATTCACCCATTATTATGCCAAGGATGACTTCCTTTTATTCAGAAAATGAAAAAGGATCTAAGAAAAATGTTGATGAAAATAAAAAAAAAATGTAATTGAAATATTTTCCACTGCAAATAAAGGAACTGAGCCATTTGCCTGCTGGCAGACAGTGTGTTCGCCCATCCCATTCCAACTAACTGCACATCCCACCTGATGACTCTTTCGCCTCTACTAAAGACTGGCCTCCGAGAGCTGCAGTGCAACCCAACCCCCTGCCTGAGATCATGGGGAGAACAATCCAGTCTTTCCAGTCTGCCCCAGCTCCCCAGGTATTTTGGCACAATTTCACTGACACAGGCCTTTTCACTTGTAGAGGAACTCAGAGCTGGAAAAACTTGAGATATTTGAGGTCAGAACCAAGCATGTCAGCACAGCTGAGCTGAAAGGAATCTTGCACAATGTCTGTGTACTCTGTGCCAGGAGGCAGTTATACCCCTCCAGTTCATTAGCATCAAATAGACTTACAAGAAAAAGAAAAGAAAGAAGTTGGCTGTCCTTATTCCTACAGCTCAGTTGGCTTCTGTACATACATATCCCCTCTGCTCCCTGTAATGGTGTATCCCCCTTGCACCTAAATGCCATTGCCTCTGGCCAGGGTGGCTCTTTCACATGAGGGATTACACTGCCTAATTGCCATGAGCTATGGAAACCTAGCATTCTGCTGGGGCTGCAGAGCTCCTTTAACTTTCATCCCATCATCCTCTCAAGTGCAGCTGGTGTGTTTCTCAAGGGCCAAACTGGGCTGATCCTATTCTCTGGAAAAGGACACACATTGTTGCTCAGCTATGGGTGTGCTGGGAAGAAATTCTAGCTGTGGCAAGATTTCAGCGGGCAGTTGCAGTCTGCAGTAGAACTGAATTCAGTTGGCTACAGCCAAGCCTTATGTGGGTTCCTGGTGACTGCTCAGACAATCACGGTCCCCAGCGCTGGCTGCACTGAGGCACTTGCCCATTCTCACAGGACATTCAGCTCACCTTTTGCCTTGAGGTCTGTCCATGGGCACTACAGCCACATTCAGTGTGTATCTTTTCTTTCTGATTAAAAAAACTACACAGAACCCCAGGTGAGACCATCCTGTACAGCAGATTGGCTATGTTCAGCACTTGGGTGTGCAGATGCTGAGATGGTAAGAGCTGTGGCCAGGAGATCAAGAAATCCTGATATGGGACAAGTTCTCTGGTGTGATACACTGGAAAACAGCCATCCACATTTTAAGTGTCAGGCTGCCATACAGTCATATACTAGCTTGTTATAACAACTCTATACAAAATGCAAACAGTGACATAGTAAAAAGCAGCATTTGCAAAATTACTGTCAAACACTCTGAAGTCCTGACTCACTTTCCCATGCAGTATCTCTTCTAGCAAACCTCAGGTTTCCTCTCTACCCACTCTACACACTCGGTGAGACGTGACAAAAAGTTCATAATCATGTCTTTAAAGACAATTCAAGGCACTGTGTCTAATATGCACTAGCTACAGGTATTCAGCATGCTGCCTGGTCAAGGACTCCCCGGACTCTGAGCAATGTTGTCTAACGTAACTCTAAGCATGTAAAGTTAAGTGGATAAACAATTATGAGAGGTTCAAGTTGGGTTTAATGAAAACTACATCCTTTAGAAATCTAGGGAAATCAAGCTTTTCACAGCTTCTGAAACGTTGTATGGATAGGGAAATTTTGGTTATTGTTTAAGTCCAAGCCTGACAAGAAAAAGGGAAAGGAATAGAGTGTTGTTTAGTTAAACTCTGCACTGCGGCCTGTGTCTGGGTTCCCTGAGCAAAAGTGGGTAACCAAAGAGTCTTTGTACTGCCCAAAGCTGTGAATTCTCTCCACCACCACATGGGACTTAATTCAGTCCATGGAGTGGTGAGAAGATTCCAACACTGTTCTTTGCAGGAAAAATGAAACCCTTTCAACTGGCTAGTCACAGCCTCTGGGCACTTATGATTTTGTTTTCTTTATTACTTTGCTGTGAGTGAGCAGAATTTTCCTTCACCAAGTCACTTGCATTTTTTACATGACACAAATTAAAGCCAAGCTGGCCAATACAAAAAACCCCTGGGAGCTCTGTGGGATACTTACAGACACAACGGTGATACAAAGACTGCTGCAGCAGCTCGGTTATTCCTTCCTGGTGCTTCATATCCACAGCACCCATCTGTGCTTGGAGTCAAACAGTTTTTCCCTCAGCCTTCGTACCACGATCAGAGTTTTAGGAAATGAAACCAAGTACAATAATAATTCTATTCATTAAGGCTAAGGCTTGTAATGGTACTTAGCCATGAAAAGATGCAGCCAGTGGGATTTTCAAATTGCCTAAGTAGATTAGACATCTAATTCCCATTGACAGCCAATGGGAATTAGGTCCCAAACTCCCTTAGGCACTTTTATAAATCCTATTAGGTGTCTGTCTGCATCTTTGTATGCTCAAAGAAAAGCATACCTGGGCAAGGTATGTAAACCTGGGCAAGGGTGTCCTCCCATGCTCCTTAGGTTGCTTTTCAGGGTTTTGGTAATAGAACAAAGTCTGACCTTCTAAGCTTATCTTGCAGATCTTAAGAGCTGGAGTATAACTACATATCAGGTGACTCTTTGCTACCTTTGGAACCTCTGACACTAGAGCAGTAGACCCGCTGAGGAGTGTTCAGAGGCTGCTCACTAGTGTTGACACACTGCTGCTAAAGCAACTCTTTTACAGTCAGCTGCCCCTCCCCTCAGCACTGCTAGAACAGGTCAGGGAGCCCAGAGCTCAGCCAGACATCTCAAGCCTTGTGGCACTGCACCTAAACACTCAAAAGCGCTTCCTCTTTATTTTATGCTGCCATAAACATAGATACAGGAGACTACAGTGAAGATGTGGTTCACATTAATTTTGCTGTGGCCACAGCTGGCTTGTGTGCTTGTGGCTGAAGGGCACGTGGAATATGCGCAGAGTACTAATCGGACTAAGCCGATTCCCTGGAAGCACAGTGGTGCATTTTCTAAAAGACCACAGTGATGGTTTTTCTAAGGCTTTGAGAACACATCCTTTACTGAAATGGCTTTGTTACAATGCAAAACGAAGCAGGCCAAAGTGAAAGCAAACATTCCCCTCCTCTGAAAGGCTCCAGTGTGATCACAACAATACCAGTTGAACCCTACCCTAAGTTACAGTAGTGCTGGTGACTAGAAAATAATTAACTGAACTTTACATGCCATTCAGATGTTTCTTGGCTCAAATACCACTCTATTCCTCTGCTGAATTCTAGGGATTCTGCAAACAATGAAAAATATTTGCTTCATGGTAGACTTGCATACTGTGTTCCTGTTGTGCTGAGTCACTGCATCAGTGAAGACAAATGCTGAAAAGAATGTTAGATAAACAACTTTGCTAGACAAACTTTGAGTGTGATGAAGATTCGTCACAAATATGAAATAAATATGGAGTGTTTTTATGAAAATGTGTTACTGAGGTTGAAGGCAGTTTTTCCAGTTCCCCAAGGAGATTCTTCAAAGAATGTGGAATTTTTATTTTGTTGGGACAAAATTGCTAATGTAATCACTTGGCTCTGCTTAAACCAACAAGTGGAGAGTAGGCTTGAGAGTGGACTTAAGCTTGCTAGGCTGTGTGTCCCCTGCATTGCTGGCTATGGATTGAGATCAAAGCACCCACGTAATGCTTCAGAACAGTCAAGTTCTGGACACCTACTGTTGAAACAAGAGTTAAATCCAGTATCCTGTCCATATCCACTCACACCATATGAATAAAACTGTGCTAAACAGCTTCCTCCAGCTCTCAGCTCTGAGGCTGGAATGGTACAGACTTGATGGTTGATGCTTGATCCTTCATCGATGTTGCTTGACTTAATAGTGCCTGATCACCCTCCTCTTGAGAGTGGGCTCAAACTTACGTCAGGGTGACAGTGTAAACAACGTCCTATATTTTTCCCTGAAAATCCTAATGAGGAGAAGCTTGTTGCTTGGCAGCCCAGAGAATGTTCCAAGACCAAATTGCCAGCTTGTAAAGAGAAAGAGAAAGGCAGACAGTTTATGAAAAAAGCTGGGTTGAAACAATGGGAGTAAACAAGAAATTAAGAAAAAAAAAAAAAGAGCAGCTTAGTCCCCAGGACTGATGATCACTGATGGGTGAAGGGCAGACTTGCATGTCCACATATTCCAGTGCTGGAAATGGAATTTCACATACTCTCAGGGAAACTGCATTCTGAATTATCATAAGAAACTGGATATTCAATTTATTCTAGAGAACAACATCTACTAAAAATTACCATGACAGGTCTATGAAAACAGACAGACACAGCAGAAAACTAGATGGCTAAAGAAGCAAAGGTTTCAAATTTGGCCACAGCAACAAAGTGGACTTATGACACACTTGCACCTAGTATCCATGTTCTTAAAAGCATCTGTTGCCAGCCACTGTTGCCTGTTTTTCGCAAACAACAGTTGCTGTGTTTCAGTTTCACAAAAAAGTTTTTGTTACGAAACAAGTGTGCAGGTGCATCCTAAAACAAATTACTTAGATGCCATTAGTGGGGCTGGCTTTCATTTATGAAGTACAAAATAAAAATGACCCAAAATAGATCTTTCACAGAGAAGCATCTGTCCATGAGCATAGCTGTGGCCACGCTGAAATCAAGAAGACGGCAAATAAAAAGTACACAGATTGTGCAGAGGATAATGTAATCTCAAAAGAAGAGAGATGGCACCTAGCAAATAGTGGTATGGAGAGGTAAACACTGAGCAGCAGCTGCACACTAGACACTTCCTCACTCAAAATGGAAGACTGTCTTAATGACTTAGAGCTTGCAGCCTTCCTTAACGGAGCCTTGACTGGGACTCCTCTGGACTAAACCATTTAACACAATCCTTCTACCATTAAATAGCGCCTACTGCCAGAATTATAAAAGTATCTCCAAACACAAAAGCATCCTTCATATGCACTAAATACAAACTGCAATTGAAAAAGCTGTGTCAGACCTCTCCTCAGCAGGATCTGAGAGGTTGTTTTGAATGGCTTGCGCAGGATGTGTTTGTGCTCCAGAACAGCTCAGAATGGCTCAGCACTTCTAACCAGCTAGTCGGGGAGCCAAGCAGGTTTGCAGGGAAGTACATGTCACTTATAGCAGGTACTCAGTGGCAAAGAGCTAAATAGTTTTTGAAAGATCTGATTACTGAACGGTTCTCTTTTATTGGCCGTGTGCTTTCTCCGTGGATGGATTCATTGGATGTGCAACAATAATTGAGTTTCATCCCATGGGTGAAGTCCATTTGGCGACTTTAAGTGCAGTCAGTTGTCAGGATGGATTTTTCCACAAATGTACACTTTTCAAGTTTGCATGTCTTTTGTCAATACCTCAGCTCTCCAAGGGACAGCATGTAAACTTCCTACACTCTTACATTTGACTGGTACTGAAAATCCGTCTGCTATGGTTCTCTGAAGTCTGTTTGATGAGGAAGGCTTTTTGACAACTCCTGCCTCTCCAGACCTCTTACCTCTTTGTTTTTGTTGTGTTGTTTTTTTTTTTTTCTCTTCCTAATAACAGAACCTTTTATTCAGGCTAGCAGCATTTATACTCTCTTTTTCTATTCCTGGCTTCCCAAACACCAAGCAGTTCCCAAACTGATGAATTCTAATGAATAAGCACCTCAAAGCTTAAGGGCTGCTAATATTTTCTGTCTCAAGTCAGCCCTCAGCCTTCATCCAAAGGTAGGCATGTAGTTCACGACACAGGGGGAGACAGTAAATAAAAGCCACACCAATTGGAACAAGAGAGGAATTAAAACTATTGCAAATGAAGAAAGCAGTAGGACAACTGGTACAAAATTAACCAGGACGCTGCATTATGGTCTTGTGCAACATACTTGTTTAACTGGGTGGTACTGCGTCCAAGGCAAAATTTTAGATCTGTCCAGCAATTATTCCAGAAGGAGGAGACAGGCAGTTGGAAATGAGAAAGAAGCTGTAGTAAATGACTGTTCATAAGGTTACTCAATGCTGCAAGAAAACGTCCTCTTAAATTCCAGTGGATCAAATCTGGTTCTTGTAGACGGCACCAGAAATACACTCTGTTTATTTATGGTATTTTTTTCCATCTGACATTTGTCTGAACTTGACAATAAACCTTGTCAGTTTCACCTTTGAGATAGATTTTGCTCTTTCAACTTTCCTTTTAATTCATTAAAACCTCACCTGTTGGTGATGGTGCTTGCTGTTTGCTTTTGTAAAATACTAATAGTCAACAGCACCTTTTAAAGCCTTATTTTTGTAAACCAACACGAACCAAAACAACCACATTCCATAAAGCAACGGAAATAGAAAAGAAGGATGAGGGAAGCATGGAAGTAGAAGTTGCTAAAGCACCATTTCCTACCCCTAACAGAAGTTACTCAGGTGTGAACCCTTCATTAGAGGACTTGCATCACATTGTTCTCCTGTTGATGCATATGTGAACTGATAGAGAGAAAAGAAACGCATTAAAGGGTTTTTTAAATTATTTTTATTTGAACATGGAAAAATCAGCAGCACTTTCTTCTGTTCTTTTCTTTGAAACATAATCTAATTAAAAATTGTGGTGGGGGAAAAAAAAAAAAAGAGCAGTATTTTAAAGCATTGTCTCCCACTTTGAGATAGAAAGCTAGTTTCTCTGACTAAAACTGGCTGGATAATTCCAGTCGGGAGAGTCCCAGCCTGCCAGTCTGTGGAAATGTCTCCATCTACTGTGTTTCCATCCAAGCCCAACTAAATATCCTGGAAAAGGAATTTGAAGACCATCTTGTGAAGTGTTGCCATGTAAGTTTTAATTTCCAGCCAGATAAAAATTAGACTAATTTTTGGCTGTTCAGACACTGCTTTCCTATCTCCCTGTTTTTTGGTTGCTAGCTTGCATCCATGAAAATATGTATGTTTGTCCTTTAAGAGGAAAAGTCACAGTGATTTCATCGACCACATTTCACTGGCTTACCAAACAAAAGTTGCCCTGGACCATAGCTTGAAGATGATTTTGATTTGCCATTTCTTTCACCTTTTTGGGGGGCTAATTGGTAATGTCAAGAGGGAAGCATGACTACAGCTCTGTCCTTTCATTGTTCACAGCTGATGGAAAGCCATAATAAGGCTTTATCTGATGGGACGTGTAAGACATGATAGTGGTCAATATATATGTGAGTAACCAGACCAAAGAGAAACAAGGTCTTCAATGGGCAATACAGGAGATGTGTTTTCCTATAGTTTTTGTATCTCGTGGTTGTATTCCCCTGTGTGTAAGAACAAACAGACTCCCTCAGAAGCAGGAACACTCCTAACAGTGCTCTCCAAGGGGATTCCTGGCTAGAACTCCTACTACAGCCTTTCTACTCCTACTACATGCTTACAGGGGCATTCAGATGGTCTCTCTCTCCATACAACTGTGCATTTTCACAAAACATAACTTCATATCCTTAAGCCTGCCACCCCTGTATCGAATTTGTCTAAAATTGGCCCAACAGTAATTTCAAGGGGTCTGAGAGACGCAGAGACAGCAAGATGTCATAAGCTTTGTATCCTTAGGAAATTGGGCAAACAAGACCTTTCTGGCTTGGGATCTGGCGCAAAGCTGAGTGACTTGGACTACAGACAAAGTGACAACGTAACAACTGGGAACACTTACGGGCTGCAACCATACCCAAGAATTCTGACCTCACTAGTCTGGCATGTGCTTCTGGTTCCGCCCTGTTCTCCTACCAGTTTTCTAACTCTGGCCACTGTCACAGGAATTTTCGAACTTGAAACCCAGACTCCTAACCAAGACAAACCTGTCAAGGGCTGACTGTTACAAAAAGCAGACAGTGGCCTGTCCTTTTCTCCTCCTCCTGTATAGTTTAAATGCTAGAGAGAGATGGATTGTTGTCAGTGGGCAGAAGAACTTACTGGAACAGCTGCATAATAGCAGCAACAATCCAGGCTCTAGATTGTTAGAATATACTGGAGCTAAAACAAAAGACTGAGGAATCTGGAGATGAGTTTCTGTGAGAAGAATAAAGGTCATACATGATTCATCTGAGAGAATTCTACTCTGAGGATCCGTTTTCAAATACAAACTCTTAAATTTCCCTTGGAAAGCACCACAGCCACTTAAAGGAGGGTGTCTAAGGGCATGACAGAGATAGCTGTGACATCAGGACATAATTCTGAGGGGTTTCCCCCATACTTTACACTTCTAACAGTGGGAACATTTTAAAAACTATGGCTCCAAAGCCTCCCCAAGAAAAATGTCGGGTAATGCCACATCATCAGCCTGAAGGAAAAGCTCAAGACCCCACATTTTAATCCTAATTTGGAGCCATGAACACACTGCCAATTGGTAGGGTGGGAGAAAATGAGAAACCAAAAAAACCCCAAGTAGCTCTGTATAAAGTGGAACTAATGAAGACTGATTCCCTGGGGACATTTGTCTCACAGTTGATTGGTTTGATAATTAAATGGTAATATTTTGGCAGCGGGAATTCACCCCTTTCTAGACATCAGGGAATCCACAACAAAGAGCAACACTGTGAATGCCCTGGGCACAGGAAAAGCCAGAATTTACTGCTTACTGGACAATGGAGAACCCTGAGAAGAGAACCTTGACCTTAAATGTTTTCCATTAAAGGCTGAGCCCAGCTTGCACGCCTTTTTCAGGAGCAGTAACAATGTCTCTCCTATTCTGTCATTTCTTTTCAGGAAACCTGTAAGAATTTTGCATAAATTTGTCACTCTCTTTGAGAACTAAGCACCTCTGCCTCATCTAAGTGAAACGGTTCACCTGTTTCAAAAGACTGTGAGGAGACAGAGTGAAATCCACAGTATGCCCACAGTATGCAATCAACCTTCATTTCTTCAGATTAGAAAATAAAAGCAGCACCAGGGCTGAATGCAGACTGATGTTAACATTCAATACAGCCTCCTTGCAGGGAGTTCCTGCAAAAAACTGCTAGCATTTGCTTAGCAGAAGAAGCTGTCTGAGAGGCAGGGTTGTCCTCCCAGCTTCTGAGAACTCACCACCTCTGCCCAGCGCTCCCAGTCTTGCACAAGCATAACATGGGCAGCTGTAGTCTCGGCTCTAAAGCTTTAAATAGGATCATTTTCACTTCTTAAAGAAAATCCAGAGAAGTTTACTACCTACATTCCTTACAGTGAATCAGACAGGTCCTGGACATGCAAATACTGTTTGTAAATGGGTGTAACACCTCAGCACAGGGGGAAAGAGGGAAGTGGTAGGAGGGATAAAGTTGGAACAGAATACGCCACTGCCAGAGTCTCCTTCTCACTCTCCCCACAGTTTCTGCACAGGGTATTCATTGCCCACATTCCCTGTTACTGCCTGCACCCCAAGACTCTCTCCTGATATGCATGTGATATGGGCTCAGGTGCCGAGTGGTGGAAGCTTTACAGGCAGTTTTATGACCATGGAAGTGACTGGAGGATTGTGCCATTTTTACCCGAGGCAGAACCATTCTGTGGCAGAGCAAGGAGACAGCTTCTGGCACAGCTCACCTAGCAACCTTCTATTTGTAACACGATCTGTTTGTGTGTATGGGATGTGTTACAGAAAGACATATTTGGATTTGGAGGAGCTGCAATTGTTCAGAAAAGCCTGGGACACTAACCAGCCTACAAACAGAGAACATTATTTCAATGTTACTTCTGCCCTATTGACTAATTCTTAGAACAAACAGACTTTATGAAATTCAGACTTCAGCTGTGTAAGTGGGTAAAAAGTGGACCTTTATGAAATCATGAAAACAAGCACTGCTTTAAATGGAAAGTTTGTCTCAATCTGTGCAACTGCCTCCCTGCCCTGCCACAATGAGATTTTCCTTTACATACCTCTTTTTTCCTCTGCATTTTAAACTAATCACTGACTTGGACATCTTTCTACTGTGCGTTAATACGGTTGATATTAACAACAATATTGCTCTCCAGACATTGAAAATGTGCAAGACTTTTTGTGCACCAAATGGCCCATATTAACTTCTGGAATAGCCAGGTGCAAACTCTATTGCAGTGTTCAAATTAGTTCAATTTCTTTAACTGCTTCTCCTGTAATTGATGGCTCAAATTATAATAAAGTACAGTTACTCTACATGATATATGTTACAACTACTACATGTTATGCTGAATATTGCATTGCTTTGAAACTGCATTACCCTCTACCTACACTGATCAGATCTTTCTTTTACAGGAACTACTTATGAACCAGAAAGTGTCTTCTCATCATTCAGAAATTATACATATGCTCATGCACTTTATCAGAAGCTGACAGAATGGGGATGGCAAAATTACTGTCAGTCATGTTGCATTCAATCTCACATAAAGACCTGCTTTTTACTATACCTTAAAATTGACAATAAATGCCAGTTGTCTCTCCTTGCCCCATTACTGCATCCAGACATAGCTAGTAATGCTTAAAAGACATGCACCTTCATCTTAACTGCTTTTCAATTCCAGCTTCATTCTCTCTTTCTTCTATTATCCTCCTGTGACTGCATCTAAAATAGTCTCTCTTAACTATTCTCTTTTTCTGGTGTATGATTACAGTGGGTTGTAATTTTTTTCACATGGAAACAAAGATGTGTAAAAAAACAAACAATCAAATAAACCAAATCCTGATGTCTTATTGACCCTTAACTGTTTCAGTCCAAATGTCATCCCTGATGGGTATATAGGGAGGAATGGGTGGATTTGCCTTCGGGGGTATGTGCACCTTCAGGTGTGGCTAGAGGCTGGAAACTGCCTCTTGCAGCCCATGAAGAGTTGGCAGATCTGTTCCAGCACTCAGAACTCTGGGAGCTGCTTGCAGCTGCCCAAGCAAACCAGCAGTAACACGAATGTCAATTTCATTGCATCACAGCAGAATCTGGGGAACTTGCAGTTCATCAGAAACGTATTTAGAAATTTGATTTTGATCCAATATGGAGTGAAGCCGAATTTAAAAATAACAACATTTCTAGCAAATCAGAAAAGTTGTGTTTCTGCAAGCTCCAATTATAATACTTTATTTCTTCTTTAAACAGAGATTATAAACGTCTTATCCTGCTCCTGAAGACCAATGTCCTCGGTTTATTCATAGGAAAAAATGAAGGGAAGATATCAAAGAGCAAGAGTTCTCATGCAGCTTGCTTTGCCAGGTGTTACAATATGAAATTAAGAATCTCCCGCTTCCCAGTCCATGATGGAAAGACACATGGCAACGATGGCAACGTGCCCCACACTTGTGGGACAGCAAAACTGGTGCTGAGTTCAGTTAAACACCAATCACAAAGTCACCATAGATGTTGTGCTGCAGATTAAAACATCATCTCAGTGCTCAGTAGCATTCAAAAAGCCAACCTGTGTTAAAACTCCTATGAAGGGAATGGAGGAAAAAAAACCCCACAAAACATGACTAGGCTGTCCAGTGTCTTCCTTACTGCATGCAGTGCTGCTTCTTCCCCCTCAGTTTCAAAATGATACAGTAGAATTGAAAAGGTATGGCACAAGTTCTAACAAGGAGAAACTAAATATACTGGAAGTCTTAGGCACAGTGAAGAAAACAGTGCAGTAAGAAATCTACAGATTTCTGAATTCGCAACTGACAAGGAAAGGAGCGGTAGGGAATTGTTATATACTAATTCTCATAATACTTGAGCGAGTAATACTATTAAGCAGGCAATTTAAAACATAAAAAGAAACAATTTTTTCACACAACAGGTATAACACAGAATTAATTGCCACAAGGTGTTGTGTAAGCTAATCTAAAAGGATTCAAAAAACAATCAGTTCCATTCATAAAACAGAAATCCATCCAGTGCTCCTAAACACAAAGCTTTAGCACCAATACTCCAGAACCAAGTCCCTAAGCCAAAGAAAACTGAAAATGGGACTGATCTATCCACATTCACCAGTTCTTGCATTCTTTACATAGATATCTAATACTTACTACTGTTAGTCAGAAGATGCTGGATTTGATGATCCATTCAGGATGTTCTTATATTCACACAGATTTCACTGAGATGTTCAGAAGCCATGAAAGTACCTATGTAAAAAGATCTAATGAGATATCAGAAATGTTTAGCTTTCCTGAACAGTTCAGAGAACCACCAACTTTTAAAAGGGGTGATTGTTACTTGAGCACTAAGTGCAGTGGCAGCTGGTCTTTGTCATGCTTTTTTTTTGCTTGTTCTGACTAAACAATTAAAAGGCAAAAAGTTTACAGACATATGTTACCTTTGAGTAAAAGTTTGCAGATGTATATTGTCTTTAGGCAAAATATGATACAAGCACACAAACAAGAAATATACATCAAGAATATACTGTGGACTAACTGTAACACCGAGGCAGTCTGTTCATATCCTGTGACTTGCAAAGAAATAGCCAACAGACTTCCACTTGCCCTGAGAAGAAAATTCCCCCCATCATGACTTGTCATTCAAAACTCACATTGGAAACAAGCTGATAGAGAAGAAAAGTAAATGTATGTAATTAAACTGTCTGACAATCCTGATTATAAAATCACTTCACTGACTTCACTGGAGCTGTGATTGCATAGGCAATAGCCGAAGATGGTCTTGCAATGCTTGTTGGCAAGTATGTTAAACAGTCAATAGTCTCCTGGGGCAGCTTTAATGGATGTGACTGCTCCTTGGCTTTTTGTCCATTGCCTTGGTCTTTCCTGCGAAGCAGAGAGGATGTGCAGGTGCTGTGCCCCGATGGACTGTGCTACCCTGGCGCACCTGCTGTACCCTTCAGTCTGCTTTCCGTTCTTGCAGAAATTGGGGTCTCGGCCTGCAGCAAGAATCCAGAAAGCCCACCCAAAATTCACAGCAGTGCGTACACCGTGGTCAGCAGTCAGTCAGTCATAAAGACAGAATGCTGCTCTCAAAGGAGCTCCTCCCAGCAGAAGCCGGGTACAAAGCCATATTCCGGTCAGACTGTCACACCGTGCTCTGCGCTGTGCCCAGGGGCTGCACACACCAACCCCCCTCCTG